>NC_135802.1:95339074-95639074 GCF_964213995.1 Mustelus asterias | reverse complement strand
CCGTTGGGATGGTCTCCACCTGGACCGAGCTGGGATCAGTGTTCTGGCGAAGAGAGTAAATAGGGTGGTCAATAGGACTTTAAACTAGAGATTGGGGGGGAAGGGAAAGTCAGGGAACCAAGAGGTGAAGGAATCAGTGGGAAGCGTAGCTGCTTAGGATTACAAAAAATCACGAAAAGACAGCGCTCAGGAGAGGTTACGATAGTCTCCATCTCACAAAATATGACACAGTGTCTGGAAAGGCTCAGTAAACCAAGGTCCACCACACTACGAAAACAAAAAGGGACGGTCAATAGGGAATTAAAGGTGCTATATTTAAATGCCCGCAGTGTCCGGAACAAGGTAGATGAGCTTGTGGCCCAGATTGTGACTGGCAGGTATGATGTGGTAGGCATCACAGAGACGTGGTTGCAGGGGGTTCAGGACTGGCAGTTAAACATCCAGGGATTCACAACCTATCGAAAAGACAGAGAGGTGGGTAGAGGGGGCGGGGTTGCCTTGTTAATTAGAAATGAAATTAAATCAATAGCACTAAACGACATAGGGTCAGACGATGTGGAGTCTGTGTGGGTAGAGCTGAGGAACCACAAAGGCAAAAAAACCATAATGGGAGTTATGTACAGGCCTCCTGACAGTGGTCAGGACCAGGGGCACAAAATGCACCATGAAATAGAAAGGGCATGTCAGAAAGGCAAGGTCACAGTGATCATGGGGGATTTCAATATGCAGGTGGACTGGGTAAATAATGTTGCCAGTGGACCCAAAGAAAGGGAATTAATTGAATGTTTACAGGATGGCTTTTTGGAACAGCTTGTGATGGAGCCCACGAGGGAACAGGCTATTCTGGACTTAGTGTTATGTAATGAGCCAGACGTGATAAAATATCTTAAAGTAAGGGAACACTTAGGAAGCAGTGATCATAATATGGTAGAATTCAGTCTGCAATTTGAAAGAAGGAAGGCAGAATCAGATGTGAAGGTTCTACAGTTAAATAAAGGTAATTACAGGCGCATGAGGGAGGAACTGACAAAAATCGACTGGAAGCAGAGCCTAGTGGGAAAGACAGTAGAACAGCAATGGCAGGAGTTTCTGGGAGTAATTGAGGACACAGTGCAGAGGTTCATCCCAAACAAAAGAAAGGTTATCAGAGGGGGGATTAGGCAGCCATGGCTGACAAAGGAAGTCAGGGAATGCATCAAGGCAAAAGAGAGAGCCTATAATGTGGCAAAGAGTAGTGGGAAGTCAGAAGATTGGGAAGGCTATAAAAACAAACAGAGGATAACAAAGAGAGAAATAAGGAAGGAGAGGATCAAATATGAAGGTAGGCTAGCCAGTAACATTAGGAATGATAGTAAAAGTTTCTTTAAATACATTAAAAACAAACGGGAGGCAAAAGTAGACATTGGGCCGCTCCAAAATGACGCTGGTAATCTAGTGATGGGAGACAAGGAAATAGCTGAGGAACTTAATAAGTACTTTGCGTCAGTCTTCACAGTAGAAGACATGAGTAATATCCCAACAATTCAGGAAAGTCAGGGGGCAGAGTTGAATATGGTTGCCATCACAAAGGAGAAAGTGCTAGAGAAACTAAAAGGTCTGAAAATTGATAAATCTCCGGGCCCAGATGGGCTACATCCTAGAGTTCTAAAGGAGATAGCTGAAGAAATAGTGGAGGCGTTAGTTATGATCTTTCAAAAGTCACTGGAGTCAGGGAAAGTCCCAGAGGATTGGAAAATCGCTGTTGTAACCCCACTGTTCAAGAAGGGAACAAGAAAAAAGATGGAAAATTATAGGCCAATTAGCCTAACCTCAGTTGTTGGCAAAATTCTAGAATCCATCGTTAAGGATGAGATTTCTAAATTCTTGGAAGTGCAGGGTCGGATTAGGACAAGTCAGCATGGATTTAGTAAGGGGAGGTCGTGCCTGACAAACCTGTTAGAGTTCTTTGAAGAGATAACAAATAGGTTAGACCAAGGAGAGCCAATGGATGTTATCTATCTTGACTTCCAAAAGGCCTTTGACAAGGTGCCTCACGGGAGACTGCTGAGTAAAATAAGGGCCCATGGTATTCGAGGTAAGGTACTAACATGGATTGACGATTGGCTGTCAGACAGAAGGCAGAGAGTTGGGATAAAAGGTTCTTTCTCAGAATGGCAACCGGTGACAAGTGGTGTCCCGCAGGGTTCAGTGTTGGGGCCACAGCTGTTCTCTTTATATATTAACGATCTAGATGACGGGACTGGGGGCATTCTGGCCAAGTTTGCCGATGATACAAAGATAGGTGGAGGGGCAGGTAGTATTGAGGAGGTGGGGAGGCTGCAGAAAGATTTAGACAGTTTAGGAGAGTGGTCCAAGAAGTGGCTGATGAAATTCAACGTGGGCAAGTGCGAGGTCTTGCACTTTGGAAAAAAGAATAGAGGCATGGACTATTTTCTAAACGGTGACAAAATTCATAATGCTAAAGTGCAAAGGGACTTGGGAGTCCTAGTCCAGGATTCTCTAAAGGTAAACTTGCAGGTTGAGTCCGTAATTAAGAAAGCAAATGTAATGTTGTCATTTATCTCAAGAGGCTTGGAATACAAAAGCAGGGATGTACTTCTGAGGCTTTATAAAGCACTGGTTAGGCCCCATTTGGAGTACTGTGAGCAATTTTGGGCCCCACACCTCAGGAAGGACATACTGGCACTGGAGCGGGTCCAGCGGAGATTCACACGGATGATCCCGGGAATGGTAGGCCTGACATACGATGAACGTCTGAGGATCGTGGGATTGTATTCATTGGAGTTTAGGAGGTTGAGGGGAGATCTGATAGAAACTTACAAGATAATGAACGGCTTAGATAGGATGGACGTAGGGAAGTTGTTTCCATTAGCAGGGGAGACTAGGACGCGGGGGCACAGCCTTAGAATAAAAGGGAGTCACTTTAGAACAGAGATGAGGAGAAATTTCTTCAGCCAGAGAGTGGTAGGTCTGTGGAATTCATTGCCACAGAGGGCTGTGGAGGCCGAGACGTTAAGCGTCTTCAAGACAGAAATTGATAAATTCTTGATTTCTCGAGGATTTAAGGGCTATGGGGAGAGAGCGGGTAAATGGAGTTGAAATCAACCATGATTGAATGGTGGAGTGGACTCGATGGGCCGAATGGCCTTACTTCCGCTCCTATGTCTTATGGTCTTATTGATGAGTACTCAAGATTCCCTTTTGTTATTCCCTGCTCTGATACATCCGCTGCCACGTTTATCAAGGCATTCCGTGATCTTTTCACCATGTTCGGGTACCCCTGCTACATTCATAGCGATAGGGGCTCGTCGTTCATGAGCGATGACTTGAGGCAATACCTGCACTCATACGGGATTGCCTCTAGTAGAACCACGAGCTACAACACTAGGGGTAACGGACAGGTGGAACGTGAGAATGCTATAGTCTGGAAGGCTGTCTTACTGGCGTTGAAGTCAAAAAGCCTTCCAGTCTCCCGTTGGCAAGAGGTGCTCCCTGATGCGCTCCACTCCATACGCTCACTCCTGTGTACGGCAACCAACGCTACTCCCCATGAGAGACTGTTTTCATTCCCTCGGAAGTCTTCCTCTGGGACCTCATTACCGTCTTGGTTGACGTACTCAGGACCTGTCCTCCTGCGGCGACATGTTAGGGCCCGCAAGTCCAACCCGTTGGTCGAACAGGTCCATCTCCTCCATGCCAACCCTCAGTATACCTATGTGGCATACCCTGACGGGCGAGAGGACACGGTCTCGATTCGAGACCTGGCGCCAGCAGGGGACGTAGAAACCCCTGTCGCTCCCATACTTCCTGTTAGAGACCCCCCAACTATTGTTTCCCCTCCTGACACGGCACGGGCAGCATCGGGACCATTACTTAACCCTTTTACTCCCGTGTACAGCTTGCCTGAGTCCAGGAGATGGTCACCACTTCAGGGCGTGTCGGAACTCAACGGATTATCATCACCTCGGGGTCAACCGGCCCGTGAGACTGTGGAGGAACCGTTGGACATCGCCTTAGGGAGAACGCCACCGTGAGTGCCTACTCCGGTGTCATCACCGGTGTTGAGGAGGTCACAACGATGGTGCAGTCCCCCTGACCGTCTGAACTTATAGACTGATGACAAATTATTCTGTGTTTTTTTTGTACCCCGCCAGCCTTTGTCTTCAAAGGAGGGGTGAATGTGGTGAACCATCGTTGGTTCCCACTAGGTAGTACTGAGCCAGGGTCTGGCTAGTACTACGAGTATGTATATATGTTGCTGTTGGGGTTAGGGATGGGTTGTTCTACTTGTTGCTGTTGGGGTTAGGGTTGGGCTGTTACACCTGTATTATAGTTATTGTGGTACATCCCAGTCGGGCTCTGCCTCCTGAGAGAGGTATAAAGGTCACTGCTCTGTCTGGGACCCCTCAGTCTGGGATCGTGTACTATACATGGTAGCTTTGTTGTAATAGTAAATAAAAGCCTTTATTTCCTTGAGCATCTCAAGCCTCGTGTGTGATAACGCGCATCACATATATATATATATAGATAAATAGGAAGCTTGAGGAAATCAGAGCTGCAAACCTGTGTCTGTTATTTCCTTCTCCAGGCTGAAACTGAGGCTAAATCACATGACACATTTAAAGTGATGGTGTGCTGCTACCTCTTAAAGGCATATTGCAGCAATGGTCTCTTCCTGCTCCTATTTCTTATGCTCTCATGTGGTAAGCAAAGCTGGTGAGCTACAAGTGCAAATGCCACTGGTGAATATGGTGTTGTGGTGATTTATGAAGATCTGGCTCCTAAAAGGGCGGGACTGGGTAATAAATATTCCCGAAAACAGTGTTCAGCAAAAATAGGGAGGGAAAGAGAGAAGGGGAGGGGGGGGGGGGGTGTCAAAGGCTGAATTGATTTGTCTAGAATTAAGAAACAACAAGGGTGCAGCATGCCTTCTATAGATAGACCATCAACTAGTTGGAAGGAAATAGAGGAGCAAATCTTTAGGGAAATTTCAGAAAAGCGCAAGTTCTATAGAATGTTGATAATGGGGATTTCAATTTTCCTAATAGAGACTGTGGTCGTAGGTTAAATAGCAGAGAAGGGGGTAAAGCTTCTGGTCAGGACAATGCACCATTATCTGTGTTTATTATGTGCAGTGCAGTCAGCAAGGTAACTTTGTGCTGTCCGCTCATTTCAATGATTTCAGATTCCAGCCAGCACGAACTGTGCCATTCATTGGCCGGACGCTTCAGCATGGGGTCAATGTCATGAATTGCGAGTATCAGTTAAACCCAGCCAGCACTGTCAAAATAAACAGCATGGCCTGATCAGTATGTTTCCAGCTCAACAAGGAGGGAGGCTTTGCTGGATCTTGCTCAGGGGAATGAGATGGGTTAAGTAGATCAAGTGTTGCTACGGGAACTGTTTAGGGAACTGTTATCATAGAATCTTGCGGTTTAGATTAGCTCATGAAAGAGACAAAGAGCAACCTAGAGTGAAAATACTTCATTGGAGGGGGGACAAGATACAAAAGGGACAGGATGCAAAAAACATGTTTGTTTTAATACTTTATCCTGACTATTGTCACTCCAGTGGCACAGGATTCCTGAACACAATAATGTCACGCCCAAGTCGTGATGATGCCATCCAATGGGCATCACGAAGGTATTCGGTTTTGGTGGCTTCCTGCCATGGCCACCCTATTTATGAGGTGTAGACTGGCTTTTGACAGTGCAGGCTGGGTTTAATTGGTACTCGCAGTTCATGACATTGACCCCATGCTGAAGCGTCCGGCCAATGAATGGCACAGTTTGTGCTGGCTGGAATTCGAAATCATTAAAATGAGCGGACAGCACAAAGTTACCTTGCTGACTGCACTGCACATAATAAACACAGATAATGGTGCATTGCCATCCCTGCGCCTGTTTTTGGGAGTTGTCAAATTCAGTCCTCGGCATTTCCTGCAATATCACATTCCCAATGGCCATCAGGTTGTGCATCAGTTCAATCCCTTAGCTGTCGAATGCAGGCATGAGAAGTGTAAAGAAGGTTGCATGGGAGGTGGCATGGAGGCATAGGAAGTGGCAAATCAGATTGATTTTGCCCAAGGCAGGTATAATCCATGTTAATGTGCCACAAATGAATTTCCAGTGGCTGGGAGGAAACTACACATCCATTGAGATCTTGGCAGTTTTGCTGGTTATAACCACTTCAGATTTGGGCTTCCAGTCTGGAGTAATCTTTTGATGTTTTCAGATTAAAGTGATTAGAGATTTGCAGGAGTAATTTTTAACCACCACCAACATCAAAATCAGCAATTAAAAGAAACTGTTTTAATCCCTTGAAATAGTAACGTTGATACATTTTTATTAATGGGTTAAGAAAAGTACAGATTTACAGCATTATGTATATCATTTCAAAATTACGATACTGAATGAAATGTAACAGTTTTGTGTAAAACTAATTATCGCTATCATTAATATGGTGTATCAATATTACAGATAGAATTAAATTCATGTCTAATATACTGATAAAGGTAGGTTTAATTTCTCTTAGTTATTCTGTGGCTTACTAATTATGCTATTTTAGAAGGTCTGCTATCATCATTGTGGGTCTTAGCTGAGCTTGTCCAAGGTTAGCCTTGTGGATCCAGAACTGGCTTGCCTGCAGAAGGCAGAGAGTGGCTGTGGAGGGGTCTTTCTCTGCATGGAGGTCAGTGACCAGTGGAGTGCCCCAGGGATCTGTTCTGGGACCCTTGCTGTTTGTCATTTTCATAAATGACCTGGATGAGGAAGTGGAGGGATGGGTTGGTAAGTTTGCTGACGACACCAAGGTAGGTGGTGTTGTGGATAGTTTGGAGGGATGTCAGAAGTTGCAGCGAGACATAGATAGAATGCAAGACTGGGCGGAGAAGTGGCAGATGGACTTCAACCCGGATAAGTGTGTAGTGATCCATTTTGGCAGATCCAATGGGATGAAGCAGCAGTATAATATGAAGGGTACCATTCTTAGCAGTGTAGAGGATCAGAAGGACCTTGGGGTCCGGGTCCATAGGACTCTTAAATCGGCCTCGCAGGTGGAGGATGCGGTCAAGAAGGCGTACTAGCCTTCATTAATCGAGGGATTGAGTTTAGGAGTCGGGAGATAATGCTGCAGCTTTATAGGACCCTGGTTAGACCCCACTTGGAGTACTGCGCGCAGTTCTGGTCACCTCATTACAGGAAAGATGTTGAAGCCATTGAAAGGGTGCAGAGGAGATTTACAAGGATGTTGCCTGGATTGGGGGGCATGCCTTATGAGGATAGGTTGAGGGAGCTTGGTCTCTTCTCCCTGGAGAGACGAAGGATGAGAGGTGACCTGATAGAGGTTTACAAGATGTTGAGAGGTCTGGATAGGGTAGACTCTCAGAGGCTATTTCCAAGGGCTGAAATGGTTGCTACAAGAGGACACAGGTTTAAGGTGCTGGGGGGTAGGTACAGAGGAGATGTCAGGGGTAAGTTTTTCACTCAGAGGGTGGTGGGTGAGTGGAATCGGCTGACGTCGGTGGTGGTGGAGGCAAACTCGTTGGGGTCTTTTAAGAGACTTCTGGATGAGTACATGGGATTTAATGGGATTGAGGGCTATAGATAGGCCTAGAGGTAGGGATATGATCAGCGCAATTTGTGGGCCGAAGGGCCTGTTTGTGCTGTGGCTTTCTATGTTCTATGTTAGGATTGATAGAGATTGTTGGAGGCAAGGCTGTTGGTAAACATTAACTTTTATTAAACATTCTTATATACAATGGCTTAATTGATATGCTAATGAGACCATGATGATATAATGATGTAATTGTGACATCAATTGCCAGGTGACTGAGAGGCTCTATGAGAACTCAGAGTGGAATAGACTGTGTCTTGAATACCATACACTTACTGTGAGGTCTTTGTAAATAGTTCTTAATAAATTGTTTGAAGTTAAACTGTTTCAAGTCTAGCAAATGGAAGCAAAACCTCATTTGAGTTCAGTAGGACTGAAAAGCATGGTATTAGTAAAACCTCAGTAATGCTCGGCAATAACATTGAAATATGGTAGTAGCACTGGAAGCTACTGCAGCCAGAGATCATGAGTGAAGACTGGTGACACTAGCCACTGAACAACCACTAGGCCCTTCTCAGCCTTTTCAACACACTGATAGTCCACAGCAAGGGCAACAATGGGAGCTCTTGACAATTCAAAAAGTTCTAAATGGCTTTGGGGTTGCAAGGGAAATTTCAGAAACACCAGGTCTGTACACTTATATATACCATGGGAGCCATAGCTGATGATGTCCCTGTGTGGAAAAGCATTGAGAAAGCCTTGGCCTTTGAGAAATATGTCAGCCTCAAAAGGAATTTGGTTATAGAGAGAGAAAAATTCAATCAGAATACCCAAAGGTTAGGAGAAACCAACAATTCTTTCATTAATGATCTATATCAGTTAGCTAGTACCTGTGGTTACAGAGCTTTAAAACACAAATTGATTAAAGACTGCATTGCAGTCAGCGCCATCTGCTTTTTGTGTCATGTGAATTTTTTTTCACCTTTTGTATTATTGCTTGCAGAAATACTGTGCTCAGTGAAGTATAGAACTCCACATTTTCAACAGAATTTCTGTCTTCTTGTTCAGGCTTTCAACAGGAATGCATGAAAATGCATCCACTGTGAACTGTTGTCTCCCTTGAAAATGTCGGCTGTGACATTGAATCTCATCAATTGCAATAAAATCGCTGGACTCTTGGCTGCATAGTTTTAAATAAAGTAACCAATGTTACATAGCGTGTCACAGTGGGAAACATTATGCCCAAGACGTAGTCGGCAAACATCTTACAAGTTCATACAGCTGCTAATGCTTTTTTAATAGCGTAATTTTGTTCCATTTCAGTCAATGATCGAGCTGCGTCAGACACTGGTCTGCATTTACAATCTCTCTGAATTTGAAAGAACACTACTCCAGTTAATGACGCATCTGCGGCGCATACCATCGGCAGTTCTGGGTCATAATGAGTCAATGTGTCTGGTGAAATGGGCATCGCTTTAATCTTTTTGAATGAAATTTGTTGATTTTTTCCCCAACATACTTGGTCTTGCCTAAGCAATTGTCACGGTGGCTCATTTACATGTGGCAGATTAGGTAAGAACTGTCCGAACTTGATTTACTATTCTCATGAATCCCTGAAGCTGTGACATTGAGAGGTGGCGGAAAATCTTTGCCTCAGCTATTTCAGGATCAACCCTGATGCCTGATGTGTGAATGGTGCGTTCTCCAGAAATGTAATGGCTGGTTGCGAGAATGCACATTTTATTATTAAAGTATTAATCCTGCTGCCTGAAAGTTTCACAACACTGTTCTCACTCTGGCATCATGCTCCAATATGGTGGACCCGTGGGTTAGGATGTGATCCATGTGGCAGATGATCACTTCTGATCCTTTTAAAATGCTCATCGTTGTCCTCTGAGCCAATATAAATAGAAAAGGGTAATCAATTGAAGTAGTATCTCCCAAAAGATGTGATTAACGTTGTCAGTAGTTTGGATTCTGCATCCAAATGTTACTGTTTGGTAAAAGTTGTGCTTTTGCTAGCTTTACCAGACTCTCAGCCACAGACTCCAATGGGTGGATCTCCCGCCCCACAGCGATGGTTAACGGTATGAGGTTGACACAGATTCATAATGAGCCATTTGATTTTGGTACTAAAACAAACATATAGATTACATTGCAGGTGAGATAACTCCCTGATGCAGCATTAACTCAATTGTTTGCTTCACCTTTGATAAGGTGTTTGCTTTGATAACTGCCTTTGATAAACCCTCCCTGGACTGGAGAAAATCTGATAACGTCTCCTCAAAACTCCTACAACAATGCAATCCTGAATTACTTCATCTTTCAAGGCTTCATATTCACAATTCTCAGCGAGGCAATATAATCTGTTAATGAAGAAATCTACATTCTCTCTCAGTCTTTGGGTACATCTATTAAACTTTACCCTTTCTATGATTGTGTTCCATCTATGGCTGAAATATGTATCAAAAGCTTTTTTAAAAATCTTCATATGTTGCTGTTTGTTCATTTCTGTCCTATCTGACCATTACGTTGTCTGCACTACTTCCCACGGCAAAGAGAAGGGTATTGATCTACTCCTTGCTCATCTTCTCTACTAGTCCTGAAGAGGTTCTGTACTTGGAAAATCTAATATGCCAGTTCTGCCACTTCTTGGCTTGATCCAGACCTTCCACGTGTTCAAAGCAATCTGGTACGGTTCAGATTTTCTCCATGACCTTTTACATTATAGAAGGTTAGCTAGAATGTTGCATTACCAAGCATATTAATTACATTATTTTTTCCGCAGAGACATCCTTGCATGATTAATTATCTAAATCAGGAAAAATGAATGTTTAAGATATTTCATTGGGATTCTTTTACTCAAGCTGTGTAGTCTCTTTGAAAATTTATCTTTATAAAGCAGCCCTGAGGAAGTGTTGCACTTTCAGAAATGCTATCTTTCATGAATATATTAAACAATAACCCATTATTTTGCAGATGTGTAAAAGCATTTATTGGATACATTTCTTAACTTAGATAATTATGTGGAGCAGAGTTGGAGCCTAGTCTTTATATACTTACCAGTTTCTATTTACAGAGCAACATTACATATTACATATTACAACATTACATATGGAAGGGCTTAGTTATGAGGAGGGATTGGCTAAACTGGGGTTGTTCTCACTGGAAAGACGGAGGATGAGGGGTGACCTAATAGAGGTGTATAAAATTATGAAAGGCATAGATAGGGTGAACGGTAGGAAGCTTTTTCCCAGATCGGTGGTGACGTTCACGAGGGGTCATAGGTTCAAGGTGAGGGGGGGGGAGGTTTAACACGGATATCAGAAGGACATATTTTACACAGAGGGCGGTGGGGGCCTGGAATGCCTTGCCGGGCAAGGTGGTGGAGGCGGACACACTGGGAACGTTTAAGACTTATCTAGATAGCCACATGAACGGAGTGGGAATGGAGGGATACAAAAGAATGGTCTAGTTTGGACCGGGGAGCGGCGCGAGCTTGGAGGGCCGAAGGGCCTGTTCCTGTGCTGTATTGTTCTTTGTTCTTTGTTGTTCTTATTATGCACCTCAACCAACAACCACACTTTCAGCCAGCCTCTCTCGATATATAGTAGCGTAGTTGAGTCCCCAATTGATGCCCATTGCCTCAATTAGCAATTACCAATGTATACAATATTATCACAGATTTTTTAGTATTCTGGTACAAATATGCTTCAGGAGCACCCTAGAAAAATCACAGGTCAATAGCCATGTTCATGAAGGTCATCATTCAATATTCTTTTTGAGTATAACTCTTAAAACATCAACTTATTCATGCAGCTCAATAACCAGGGACAGGCCAGTCACAACCAATCCTTAACGTCACGGTTTTAGTTCAAATATAATTGGTGCTGTGATATGTTTATAGTTCAATTGGGCATAAAACGCTAATCTCATAGACCCAACAGAATGCTTGACTAAAATCTTTGTAACAACACTGATAATGCCCATTTCCACAACAATGTGAGATTGGAGATATTCAATATGATTCTCTTCTCAGCTTTTTAATTGCATACAAGTATAAAATGGAATTCCCCGGCTGCTCCATTCACCTACATTTATAACGATGACTAAACTTCAACATTTCTATTTGGCTGTGCCAGACATCCTGAGGTTGTAAAAAGTGCTATATAAATGTCAGTTATTTCTTTCCCTACTTCAATATTAAACATATTAACAAATGCTGGTTACATATTAGCACTAAGCATATTAATTAAATTATTTTTTCTGCAGAGATATTTTTGCATGATTAATTATCTAAATCAGGAAAAATGAATGTTTAAGATATTCCATTGGGATTCTTTTACTCAAGCTGTGTAGTCTTTTTGAAAATTTGTCTTTATAAAGCAGCCCTGAGGAAGTGTTGCACTTTCAGAAATGCCATCTTTCATGGCTATATTATTTTATTTTATTCATTCGTGGGACATGGGTGTCACTGGATGTCATGATGTGGAGATGCCGGCGTTGGACTGGGGTAAACACAGTAAGAAGTTTAACAACACCAGGTTAAAGTCCAACAGGTTTATTTGGTAGCAAAAGCCACACAAGCTTTCGAGCCTCGAAAGCTTGTGTGGCTTTTGCTACCAAATAAACCTGTTGGACTTTAACCTGGTGTTGTTAAACTTGTCACTGGATGGCCAGCATTTATTGTCAATCCCTAGTTAGCACAGGTGCCTGTTTATTTGCATCCTTATGTCAGGTTTAAGGCAAATAAGAATTTAATTATTTAATCAGCAGTTCTAACCTTGTTGTAAAGAGATAGCTTGTTAAATATTTTTAATATTTCTCAAGCTCGCTGAATTTATTCATTAAACATCATCCCAAATATGTTCGCTGAGAACTTTGAATCAAAAGTATAACCTCTCAAAATCACCAGATTATTACAATTGATTATTACAATTTGGGTGGGACCCAAAGCAGTGGGGAGACAGAAGAGAAGGTTGAGGACAACACAGAAGTTAAAGAGAGCACATTAATTAGTAAAGGCAGTGTCAGTAATCCTAGTACTAGACAGATCAGGCGAAAGCAAGACAGAGAGCAAGAGAAGTCCAGATTAAATTACATTTATTTCAATGCAAGAGGTCTGATGGGCAAGGCAGATGAACTCAGGGCATGGATGGGTACATGGGACTGGGATATTATATCAATTACTGAAAATGGCTCAAGACATCACTATTTATTTCCCCAAGTTCCCTCACAGGGCTGCTTTATAAAGACAAATTTTCAAAAAGACTATACTGTTTGAGTGTACCACAAGGCCTTTGACAAGGTACCACAAGGTACTGAAAATGGTAAGGGAAGGACAGGACTGGCAGCTCAATGTTCCAGGGTACAGATTCTATCGGAAAGATGGAACAGGAGGTAAGAGAGGAGGGGGAGTTGCACTTTTGATTAAGGAAAACATCACGGCAGTACTGAGAGGGGATATATCTGAGGGTTCGCCCACTGAGTCTATATGGGTTGAACTGAGAAATAAGAAGGGGGAAATCACTTTGACAGGGTTGTATTATAGGTCCCCAAATAATCGATGGGAAATTGAAGAGCAAATATGGAAGGAAATTTCAGATAGCTCCAAGAAAAATAGGGTGGTAATAGTAGGGGATTTTAACTTTCCCAACATTGACTGGGACAGCCATAGTATTAGAGGCTTGGATGGAGAGGAATTTGTTGAGTGTATTCAGGAGGAATTTCTCATTCAGTATGTGGATGGCCTGACTAGAGAAGAGACAAAACTTGACCTTCTTTTGGGAAATAAGGAAGGGCAGGTGACAGAAGTGTTAGTGAGGGATCACTTTGGGACCAGTGACCATAATTCCATTAGTTTTAAGATAGCTATGGAGAATGATAGGTCTGGCCCAAAAGTTAAAATTCTAAATTGGGGCAAGGCCAATTTTGATGGTGTCAGGCAGGAACTTTCAACAGTTAATTGGGGGAATCTGTAGGAAGGCAAAGGGATGTCTGGTAAGTGGGAAGTTTCCAAACGTGTGTTAATCAGGGTTCAAGGTAAGCACATTCCTCTTAGAGGGAAAGGCAAGGCTGATAGAAGTAGGGAACCCTGGATGACTCGGGATATTGAGGCCCTGGTCAAGAAGAAGAAGGAGGCACATGACATGTAAAGGCAGCTGGGGTCAAGTAGATCCCTTGAAGAGTATAGAGGGTGTAGGAATAGAGTTAGGAGAGAAATCAGGAGGGCAAAAAGGGGACATGAGATTGTTTTGGCAGATAAGTCAAAGGAGAATCCAAAGAGCTTCTACAACTACATAAGGGCAAAAGGGTAACTAGGAAGAGAGTAGGACCTCTTAAGGATCAATAAGGTCATCTATGTGCAGATCCACAAGAGATGGGTGAGATCTTAAATGAATATTTCTCATCAGTATTCGTGTTGAGAAAAGCATGGATGTTAGGGAACTTGGGGAAATAAATAGTGATGTCTTGAGGAGTGTACGTATAACAGAGAAGGAGGTGCTGGAAGCCTTAAAGCGCATCAAGGTAGATAAATACCCAGCACCTGATGAAATGTATCCCAGGACACTGTGGGAGGCTAGGGAGGAAATTGCGGGTCCCCTAACAGAGATATTTCAATCATTGATAGTCACAGGTGAGGTGCCTGAAGATTGGAGGGTGACAAATGTTGTGCCTTTGTTTAAAAAAGGCTGTAGGGAAAAGCCTGGGAACTACAGGCCGGTGAGCCTCACATCTGTAGTGGGTAAGTTGTAAGAAGGTATTTTGAGAGGCAGGATTTACAGGCATTTAGAGATGCAAGGAATGATTAGGGACAGTCAGCATGGCTTTGTGAGTGGAAAATCATGTCTCACAAATGTGATTGAGTTTTTTAAGGGATAACCAAGGAGGTAGATGAGGGCAGTGCAGTTGATGTTGTCTACACGGACTTTAGCAAGGCCTTTAACAAGGTACCACATGGTAGGTTGTTGCATAAGGTTAAATCTCATGGGAGGTAGCCAAATGGATGCAAAGTTGGTTTGATGACAGAAGACAGAGGGTGGTTGTAGAGGGTTGTTTTTCAAACTGGAGGCTTGTGACCAGCGGTGTGTCTCAGGGATCGGTGCTGGGTCCACTGTTATTTGTCATTTATATTAATGATTTGGATGAGAATTTAGTAGGCATGATTAGTAAGTTTGCAGATGCCACCAGGATTGGTGGCATAGTGGACAGTGAAGAAGGTTATCTAGGATTGCAACAGGGTCTTGATCAATTGGGCCGGTGGGCTGAAGAATGGCGGATGGAGTTTAATTTAGATAAATGTGAGGTGATGCAATTTGATAGATCGAACCAGGGCAGGACTTACTCAGTTAATGGTAGGGCGTTGGAGAGTGCTATAGAACAAAGAGATCTAGGGGTACAGATTCATAGCTCCTTGAAAGTGGAGTCACAGGTGGACAGAGTGGTGAAGAAGGCATTCGGTATGCTTGGTTTCATTGGTCAGAACATTGAATACAGGAGATGGGACGTCTTGTTGAAGTTGTACAAGACATTGGTAAGGCCACACTTGGAATACTATATACAGTTCTGGTCAGCCTATTATAGAAAGGATATTATTAAACTAGAAAGAGCGCAGAAAAGATTTACTGGGATGCTACCGGGACTTGATGGTTTGAGTTATAAGGAGAGGCTGGATAGACTGGGACTCTTTTCTCTGGAGCGTAGGAGGCTTAGGGGTGATCTTATACAGGTCTAAAATAATGGGCATAGATCAGCTAGATAGTCAATATCTTTTCCCAAAGGTAGGGGAGTCTAGAATTAGAGGGCATAGGTTTAAGGTGAGAGACGAGAGATACAAAAGGGTCCAGAGGGGCAGTTTTTTCACACACAGGGTGGTGAGTGTCTGGAACAAGCTGCCAGAGGTAGTAGTAGAGGCGGGTACAATTTTGTCTTTTAAAAAGCGTTTAGACGGTTACATGGGTAAGATGGGTATAGTGGGATATGGGCCAAACGTAGGCAATTGGGACTAGCTTAGGGGTTAAAAAAGGGTCGGTATGGACAAGTTGGGCTGAAGGGCCTGCTTACATGCTGTAAATCTCTATGACTCTATGAGCACCCAAATCATCTTAATTTATCCATCCAAAAAGATTATTTCTGTTCCTCATTTCAACATTTAATTATACGTTGGGTCATTCCATGGATTTGTATCTCTTATTTGGAAGTCAGTTTCAAGTGTTTATCACTTTAGATCAAGTAGTATTCCCTCATGTCTGGCTTAAATTTATCTTTTATTCCATTCACCTTATGTCCCTAGGTCATAAATATCATTCTGGAGTCACCTTTTGCATTGCCTTAACTATCTTATAGATGTCTATGCAATCATGTCGGGTGCCTTCTTTCCAAACTAGAAAACATGAATTTCTTTAGTCTTTTTTCATAATTCGGCTCCTGGATACAATTGCTCACCTTCCTAGTCCTTCATTAGATTGCTTTTGATGTGTTCCTTGAATGTGTTTATTTTGCCTTTGTGGCCGGAAATGTTACTTGCGGTGCAGTACAACGAGAGAAAAGGACCAAGGGAACAGGTGCATGTTTGATGACACGGTGCGCTATGTGCACACGTGCAGACCAGGCTTTCCAGCAACAGGAATTATATGCATTTATCAGCACTTTTCACAACATGTCTCAATGTCTCAATGCACTTTAGAGCCAATGTAGTTTTTAAAGAGTAGTCACTACTGTAATGTAAGAAATATGCCAGCCAAGTTGCACACAGCAAACTCCCACAAACAGCAATATGATAATGACCAGATAATCTGTTTTTGTGATGTTGATTGAGGGATAAATATTGGCCAAGATATGAGGGATAAATCCCCTGCTCTCCTTCAAAATAGTGCCAAGGGATGTTTAGCATGGACCCCAGCAGGATGCAATTACCCCACTCTCATCCAAAAGACAGCACCTCCAACAGTGCAACCCTCCTTCAACAGATTTTTGGGCTCAGGTGCTGGAATGGAGTTTCAACCCAGAACTTTGTTATTCAGAGGTGAGAGTGCTATCAACTGAGTCACGGTCGAACTTGTATTTTGGTCATGATTTTCTCAAACATGTATTCTGGCTATGCAGTTCAATATTCTGTTGATTAGACATGTGGGGCGAGATTCTCCAGCCTCCCAGTAACGTGTTTCCTGCCAGTGAGAGGTGGCGTGTTGTTTGCTAGTGGCAGGAATCTCTGGTGCCGCTGCTACCAATGGAAATTCCCATTCATGTCATCCCACGCCAGCAGGAAACCCGTAAGCAGGGGTGCACTGGCGGCAGGACCGGAAAATCCCACCAGCATGAATGGCTGGAGAATTCCGGCCCATAAGTATTGACTCTAGTAAGACACCTAATTATTTTCAAATTTCATTTTTAACGACTTCAACACCATTGATGGCGTAAATGTGTCATCAATTATTCCTCTCTGAGCAATACCTCACACATGTCTGCATTAAATTTCAGCAGCAATTGTTCTGCCCACATACATAATTCATTTTGTAATATCTGAGTTGCCTCCTTTGGTTTGACTGCCCATTCTAGTCTATTAATATCTCCAAATTATATCACTTGCATTGAGTTTCTGATCTGGTCTATCCATGTGAATGACATTACATTTCTCAGTAAAAATATCATTCACCAAACATTTGTCCAATTCCCAGCAAATCTAGTGCTTGATAGTTGAGCACCCTTAGTTCTAATCCTTGGACATACCTCGAGCTTGAATTTCAAGCTCCCTCACCGGCAGCTTTTTAAGTAGGGGAGGAGCATGAAATTAAAGGAATGGGATTTCCTCTGGGTTGCTGCCCACCCTGACCACACAGCGCTTTTACACGGGGTAGGCAAGTACTTGGATGGGAAGCCTGTCCTTTCCCCAACTGAAACCTTTAAGTGGCCAGTTAGTAGCCACTTAAGGGCCATCACCCACTCAACCACAATTTGTAGGTTGGATTTTTAGGGAGGATTGACATTGCACGGGGGATGTCCAAAAATCACCAGGAAGGGGGTGGGCAGACACCTCTATCTGAAGCCCCATTCTGAAGTTAGGAAGGTCCCCGCCTCTCTTCCCCCCCTCCCCCGCCCTCCCACCCCCGCACCTTTAAGGTTCAGTGACCTCTGGATCTGCCTCATCACCCAGCCTCTCCAAGACCCAAATCGCCCCCTTCCCTGGACTTCTTGAACTAGCCTGGGCCTTTGGTGGCCAGATTTAGCCTCAGGCACTCTCATGCACTTCCTCTTCAGCCCACTGCAGCCTTTGTCACTACAGGGACCAGGGATCAGTTCTCTTATGTGAGATTTCCTCCCAAGTGAGAGCTGGAAGTCCTAGCCGTAGCCACTGACCACTCATTCAAATATGAAATGGCTGCAGGGAACTCGGCGTCAGTGAATGGCAGGAAGCAAGACCCTGCCATTCAAAAATTCAGGCCTAGGTATTGTCTACAAACTTGTGAATCATTTCCCCAACATCGAATCTATGATGAAAATACCAGCACTGATCTTTATGGAACACCACTGGTAACTGATCTTCAAACAGTTTCATACCCACTAACAACCATCTGCCATCTCTTATTATCCCAATATTATTTGCAAGGCAAGCTTAACCATGTGTTTTCCTTCTTTCAGATACCCAACAGGTGCAACTGCCAGGATATGGAAGAACATCACCATGAGAGTGACGCTGAAGAAACTACACCACTACTTCCTTTCACACTTGTAGCTACCAGCTCAGATACTCAGAGGAAGTGTGGCTGTGGGAATGGATGGTCAGTAGCCTTGAGTCTGAAGACAGATAGCAACCTGTGCTTCATTGTCACAGGAGTCAAACAATCTGCCCTATAATAAAGCAAAATTGAAGCCTTTGTGGACTAACCTAATTCTACGTATAAGACATTTCATGTATCTTATAGGATGAAGTGGTGGGATCTGTGAGGCACTACCACAAATGCTTGCAGACAGGGCAGAAGGCATGGATAGCACAATTGCCTCTTTGCCAGGGAGCAAGGTCACGCATGAGGTTTACTGTGGAACTCAGATGGGCACCTTGATGGGCAGCCTGAATGTTGATGGATACGTGCAATGGAATTCTTGGTGCACTGGAATCCTAGCCAGGAATTCCTGCAATCAATGTCAAGGAACTTGGAGAAGTCCAGCAGCAACTTGGCACTGATCTTTGTGCCCAGCTTCTCCAGCATGGAAGTAGGTGACATGAGGAAAATATTTTTTACGCAGTGAATTGTTAGGATCTGGAATGCATTGCCCGAGAAGTGAAGGCAACTTCAATCATGATTTTCAAAAGGGTAATGGATAATTATCTGGAGAAAAAACTTGCAGGACTATGGAGAAAAAAGAGAATGGGACTAGCTGAATTGCTCTTGCCAGGAGTTGGCATGTATATGACAGGCCATATGGCCTCCTCCTATACTGTAACCATTCGATGATTCTCTGGTACAATGGTGACCAACTCTGTTTATATACTTGTAGATTCAACCATGATGCATCCATGATGATTGATGTTCAGTTTCTGTTGCAGTGAAGGTAGCAACCACCTAATATCGGAACTTTGCAATGAAAGTTCAGACTGCAGCCATGCAATGTCAGCTCACTGCATGTAAGCGCAGAGTGCTGACATTGTGACTGTGGATTACAGTGTGCAAGGAGGCATACAGGGTTTTTAAAATATTAGCTCAAGGGGTAAGAGCATTGTCCAGTCCTAATTGCCCTTGAAACGGTGATAGTGAGTCATCTTCTTGAATTGCCACAGTGCATGCTGGGCAATACACTCAAAGCTGTTAGAAAGTGACTTGCATGTTTCTCACTGAGATAATGAAGGAAGGGTGATATAGTTCCAAATCAAAGTGCAGCAAGTAATTAGGAAAATGAATACAATGTTATTGTTTATTGTGAGGGGAATTGAATGCAAAAGTAGGGAGGTTATACTTCAGTTCTATAGAGTACTGTGTACAGTATTGGTCAATTTCTTTAAGGAAGGATGTAAATGCATTGCAAGCAGTTCAGAGAAGCTTTTCCAGATTAATACTTGGAATGGGTGAGTTGTCTTTTGAGGAATGGTTGAACAGGTTAGGCTTGGAGTTTAGAAGAGTAAGAGGCAACTTGATTGAAACATATAGGGTGGAATTTTACCGGCACGTCCACCTGAGGTTCGTACGATCCTGTCCGAGGCTAACCGAGAATGCCATTCTCCGAGCCTCGCCCGCCCCCGGAATCTGGGCAGGCGTGCCGATAAAATTCCGGTCTTAAGATCCTAAGGGGTCTTGGCAGGGTGCATGTGGAAAGAATGTGGGAGAATCTAGAATGGGGGGGTCACTGTTTAAAAATAAAGGGTCATGCAATTAAAACAAAGATGAGGAGAATTCTTTTCACGCAGTGGATTTTGAATATTTTTAAGGCCGAGGTGAAGGATAGATTTTTGGTAAGCAAGGGGGTGATATGTTATCGGGAATATACGAGAATGCAGATTTGAGGTTGCTATCAGATCAGCCAAGATCTTATTAAATGGCGGAGCAGGTTAGAGGGGCTGAATGGCCAACTCCTGCTCCTTGTTCGTATATTCATAGTCATCTAATTCTCTGTTGGAGGCCTTATTGATATCTGTCTGCATCACATTAGGCAGTACATTCTAGATCCTAACCACTCACTGGATAAAGAAAATGTTCCCATGTCACTGTTGCTTCTTTCTTCAGTCCCCTTAAATCAGTGTCCTCTGGTTTTTGACTGTTTGGCCAACAGGAATAGTTTCTCCCTATCTGTTCTGTCTAGACCCGCTCATGGTTTTGTAAACCTCTATCAAAACTTTTCTTAATCTTTTCTTCTCTAAGGAGAACAGCCTCAGCTTCTCCAATCTATCCACATTACTGAAGTCTGCATCTCTGCAATCATTCTGTCTGCACCAACTGGACACAATACTCCAGTTGGGGTCGAAACAGTGTTTTATACAAGTTTTATACAAGTTTTATACAAGTTTTATCACAACTTGCTTGTTTTTGTACTTGAAGCTGAAGATTCTGGATGCCTTATTAACTGCTTTCTCAACCTGCCCTGCTACATTCAACAATTTGTGCTCATTTACCCCCCTGGTACTCTGCTCCTGCACCCACTTTAGAATTATATCTTTTATTTTATTTGGTCTCTCCTCATTCTTCCCAGCTAAATGAGTCACTTCACATTTCTCTGCATGATATTTCTTTTGCTACTTCTTCACCCATTCTAGCAGCCGCTCTATCTCCTCTTGAAGCTTATCGCTGTCCTCTTCAGTTCACAATACTTTTGAGTTTTGTATCAGCCACAAATATTGAAATCAAACACATTGCCTCCTTCAACCCCTCTCCATTACCTCAACACAAAATTAAAGCAAGTTACTTAAACATCATTTTCCCTTAACAAATCCATGCTTGAACTTCCTTAATTAAATCACATTTGACCAAGTCGCTGTTAATTTTGTCCCGAATTCTCATTTCTAAAAGCTTCTAAACTGTGGTTGCTGAATTTATCCTTACGCCCTCTTTTGAAAAAAGATGTTAGGGGGATTTTGTGAGCAGGAAAATGAGAATCTCGCCGCCGAGATCTCGCCTAGGAAGGTTGGGAACCTCATTTAAATAGATTAGCATATAATTATAGGGCTTCCCCACCCTATTGTTCCTGCTGCATTGGGAAGGCCTCCCTCGCCGGTGTGATGCCACGTCTGCAAGTTTTGCAAGAGGTTTTTAAAAAGGAAACCAGGCGAACGGAACCCACAGGGGGTGTACAGGGAAGAATGGCTCCTGGGGGGCAGAGGGATCTGCCGAGGCAGTATCCTGATACTGAGTTTACGAAGTGTGTTCAGGAGAATTTTGTAAATTGGTAAATTTTGGTCGAATGAGGAAGGAAGTATTGCTGGATCTGGTTCAGGGGAATGAGCAGAGTCAAATGGATCATGAGTCACGAAGGGAATATTTAGTGAGCAGTGATCACTGTGGATTAAAGCTTAGGTTAGCTCTGGAAAAGGACATGGAGCAATCCAGAGTAAAAATAATTAATTGGAGGAAGGGCCAACTTCAGTGGTGTGGGAACCTTTCTGGTCCAAGTAAAATGGAATCAAAGATTGGCTAGCAAAACTGTAATGGAACAATGAGGAGATTGTTGCCTTCAAAGAGGAGATAGTTTCGTAACTGCTGAGGTACATCTCCACCAGGGTGAAAGACACAATAAACAAATTCAAAGATCCAGGGTGACAACAGTGATAAAGAGTAAGATAAAGCAGTAAAAAAAATAAGGTATATGACAGATGTCAGCTGGACAATACAGTTTAAAACCAAGCTGAATATAGAAAGTTCAGAAGGAAATGAATAAAGAAATTCGTGAAGGGCAAGTTGTGCCTCACAAATTTGATAGAATTTTTTGAGGAGGTAACTAAGTGTGTTGATGAAGGTAGGGCAGTTGATGTCATATACATGGATTTTAGTAAGGCGTTTGATAAGGTCCCCCATGGTCGGCTTATGATGAAAGTGAGGAAGGTGTGGGATAGAGGGAAAGTTGGCAGATTGGATAGGCAACTGGCTGTCTGATCGAAGACAGAGGGTGGTGGTGGATGGAAAATTTTTGGATTGGAGGCAGGTTGCTAGCAGAGTGCCACAGGGATCAGTGCTTGGTCCCCTGCTCTTTGTGATTTTTATTAATGACTTAGAGGAGGGGGCAGAAGGGTGGATCAGTAAATTTGCTGATGACACCAAGATTGGTGGAGTAGTGGATGAGGTGGAGGGCTGTTGTAGGCTGCAAAGAGACATAGATAGGATGCACAAAGCTGGGCTGAAAAATGGCAAATGGAGTTTAACCCTGATAAATGTGAGGTGATTCATTTTGGTAGGACTAATTTAAATGTGGATTACAGGGTCAAAGGTAGGGTTCTGAAGAGTGTGGAGGAACAGAGAGATCTTGGGGTCCATATCCACAGATCTCTAAGGGTTGCCACTCAAGTGGATAGAGCTGTGAAGAAGGCCTATAGTGTGTTAGCTTTTATTAACAGGGGGTTGGAGTTTAAGAGCCGTGGGGTTATGCTGCAACTGTACAGGACCTTGGTGAGACCATATTTGGAATATTGTGTGCAGTTCTGGTCACCTCACTATAAGAAGGATGTGGAAGCGCTGGAAAGAGTGCAGAGGAGATTTTCCAGGATGCTGCCTGGTTTGGAGGGTAGGTCTTATGAGGAAAGGTTGAGGGAGCTAGGGCTGTTCTCTCTGGAGCGGAGGCTGGGGGAGACTTAATAGAGGTTTATAAAATGATGAAGGGGATGGATAGAGTGAACGTTCAAAGATTGTTTCCTCGGGTGGATGGAGCTATTACAAGGGGTCATAACTATAGGGTTCGTGGTGGGAGATATAGGAAGGATATCAGAGGTAGGTTCTTTACGCAGAGAGTGGTTGGGGTGTGGAATGGACTGCCTGCAGTGATAGTGGAGTCAGACACTTTAGGAACATTTAAGCGGTTATTGGATAGGCACATGGAGCACACCAGGATGATAGGGAGTGGGATAGCTTGATCTTGGTTTCAGATAAAGCTCGGAACAACATCGTGGGCTGAAGGGCCTGTTCTGTGCTGTACTGTTCTATGTTCTATGTTCTAAATAAGAGAAACCAAGAAAGAGTATGAGAAGAAACTGGCAATGAACATAAAAGGAAATCCAAAAATTCTCTAGGTGTATACATATTAAAAGGTTGGCAAAAGGTGGAGTGGGGCCAAAAAGGAAATTCATGCAAGGAGCAGGGGCTGAGATACTGATTGACTACTTTGCATCAGTCTTTACCAAGGTAGAAGGTTATGTCGAAGTCCTGGTCAAAGAGGAGATAGTTGAGATGCTGGATGGGGTATAAATTGATAAAAAGGAGGCATTGGATTGATGCCCAGTGGGCACCACGGGGATTGGGGTGCATTATCAACCCTCTTAATCATGTTTTGGTTTGATGTTTTAACTTTCATTTGTGATTTGTTTTTGTTTAAGGGGCTGTCCCTTTAGTTTTTCCTTCAGTTTATTTTATTTATTTTAATTGGTTATTTGATTTGCCTCAAAATAGGGTACTGAGTCACAGAATCCCTACAATGCATGAGGAGACCATTCAGCCCATTGGGCCTGCACTGAAAACAATCCCACACAGGCCCTATCCCCGTACCCCCATATATTTACCCTGCTAATCCCCCTTACACTAAGGGGCAATTTAGCACGCCCAATAAACCTAAGTCGCACATCTTTGGACTGTGGGAGGAAACTGGAGTACCCGGAGGAAACCCATGCCGACACGGGGAGAACATGCAAACTCCACACAGACAGTCACCCAGGGCTGGAATTGAACCCGGGTCCCTGGCGCTGTGAGGCAGCAGTGCTAACCATGTGCCACCATGGATTGACTTGTTGTGCTTAAAGTTGATAGGTCATCGGGACCAGATGAGATACTGAAGGAATTGAGAGTGGAAATTGCAGAGGCACTGCCTGGCCAGAACCTTCCATTCCTCCTTAGATACAGGGATGATATCTGCGGACTGGGAATTGCAAATATAATGTAGCGATTTCCCAATTTTTTCCTACGTGCTGGACCAGGGAATAAAACTGATGTGCCAGACATTCTCTCTAAATTGTCCAGCACGTAGTCACAAAAACATTCTGGAGATGTGTCTCACATTGTTATGCTGGTGGGATGGGGCCTGATAGAGTCAGCAATGTTGACTCTCCAGAGATCAGGGCACTCTTCCCAACTGAAGCACTCCCTTCTTGAAACTGCACCCTGGCAATCAGTATCAGGATTGCAGTTTGCATGTTCTCCCCGTGTCGGCATGGGTTTCCTCCGGGAAGGCTCCATTAGATTGGAAAATAGCTAATGTAACTTATTTACCTAAAAAGGGAGGAAGACAGAAAGCAGGCAACTATAGGCCAGTCAGTTTAACACCTGTCATAGAGAAAATATTAGAAGCTATTATGTTAGGAATAGAGATAGTTTAAATAATTTATATTTGTATTAGGAACAAGACACTAGTTTAAGTTTAAGCTTAATTTGTGTTCCTGTATTTGGGTGCTAAGAAAAGGTTAAAATTTTAGTTTAGCTTCTTTAGATACTTGCACATCTCTAGGTTTTAGTTTCACTTTAAACTTTTTTTGCATTTTAATTGAGGTCTTATGACATAAAAGCAATTACAGGCTTGTTTAAAAAAAACTGAGCTGTAACTTACCAACCAGAGACCCACACTGAAAAGCAGAAGCATTTGAATTCAGCCTGGGATAGGTAACCGAGAAACAAGAAGATTTCCACAGAAGCTGCCAATACAGGCAGGACAATACAGAGGGACAGGAAACAAGTCCTAGAAGCTAAAGAACAGAAAGTTCCAGAAACAAATGAATGAAAAGAGGAAAGTCTCAGGATGATTAAACTCAAAGGGACAACGAACTAGAATCTGAACAAGGTACTGTTCACTGAAGTTAAAGAAAGGAGCAGAGAGAAGCTGCACTTAAAGACAGAGCTGCAAGATACAGACTTGGAGAAGTCAGCCAGCAAGAAGCCAAACATTCAGAGTAATCCTAAGGTTAGTGACACTTTAATACAGTCTATGAAGCAGCACTGTTCTGTTGGTGGGGCTGGGTACCTGGGAGGTGGTGTGGAAACTTGAGTGCACATGTTGATCTAGAGCAGAGGAATAACAAAAGGAGGTTGAAATCTCTGGTGAAGACACGTGAGAGAAAGCCTTGTGTGGGAAAAGATTTAAAAGTGTGTTTTTCCAAGGATGGAGATTGGAAAGCCTTGTGTGGAAGCAGAGTTCCAGTGAGAAGAGTTGGCTCAGAGTGTAATTAGTATTTGGGGGGTTTACAGCCATTGGTTTGGGTGGCATCTGTCACTTCGTTTCAAAGAGGGGAGTATCTGACCACATTTTGTCTATTGGTTTACATGGATTGTGTACTTAGTGAGAACATTAGGGTATAAGATATATTCTCTAACTTGTGTTATCCTTACAAAACTGTATGTATCTTTGTAGGTACTGCTGGAATGAAGATGTAGTATATTATAATTAATCTTTTCTTGCTTAATAAACATTTTATACTTTTGTTCTAAGACTATCAGCAATCCTGTGACTACGCATCCATGTCGCTAAACAAAAATTAAAAGTTACAGTCTACCGAGCTGGGCTCGTAACAATTATTAAAGCCATTACAACAAAACACTTTGATAAATTCAAGGGAATCAGGCAGGGTCAACATGGTTTTGTGAAAGGGAAATTATGTTCAACAAATTTTTTGGAGTTCATTGAAGACGTAAGAGGTGCTGTGGATAAAGGGAAGAAGATGGATCTAGCTTTTCATAAGGCATTTGATCAAAGGTTATGCAGAAAATAAAAACTCATGGTGTAGGGGGTCACATATTGTCATATATATAAGCTTGGCTGGGTAACAGAAAACAGAGAGTCGGCACAATGGGTCTTTTTCTGGTTGGCAGGATGCGACAAGTGGTGTGCACAGGGATCAGTGCTGGGGCCTCAACTTTTTACAATCTATATGAAGAATTTGGATAAAGGAACCAAAGGTATGGTTGCTAAATTCGCTGATAATCTAAAGATAGGTAGGAAAGTAAGTTGTGAACAAGACATAATAAGGCTACAAAAGGATATAGATAGGTTAGGTGAGTGGACAAAAATCTGGCAAATGGAGTAGAATGTGGGAAAATGTGAGCTTGTCCATTTTGGCAGGTAGAATAAAAAAGAAGCATATTATCCAAATGGCAAGAGATTGCAGACCTCTGAGACGCAAAGAGTGTCCTGGTGCATGAGTTGTAAAATATTTGAATGCAGCTGCAGCAAGTAATTAGCAAAGCTAATAGAATGTTACTGTTTATTGTAAGGGGAATTGAATAGAAGAGTAGGAAAGGCATGCTTTAGTTACATAGGATATTGGTGAGACCACATTTGGAGTACAGTACTGATCCCCTTCCTTAAGGAAGGATGTAAGTGCAGTGGGAAAAGTTCAGAGATAGTTTATGAGATTAATACCTGGAATGGGAGGATTGTCTTATGAGGAAAGTTTGGTCAGACCCAGCAGACTTGTATCTGCTGGAGTTTAGAAGAGTAAGAAGCAACTTGATTAAAACATATAAGATCCTGAGGGGTCTTGATAGGGTGGATGTGGAAAGGGTGTTTCCTCTTGTGGGAGAATCTAGAACTTGGGGTCACTGTTTAAAAATAAGGGGCCACCCATTTAAGACAGAGATGAGGGGAGATTTTTCTGTCAGATGGTTGTGAGACTTTGCAATTCTCGTTCTCGAAAGGTGGTTGAGGCAGAGTCTTTGAATATCTTTAAGGCAGAAGTACTTAGATTCTTGATAAGCAAGGGGATAAAAGGTCATTGGGGGTTGGCAGGAATGTGGAGTTGAGGTTAAAATTAACCATAATCAGCTCCTAATTGGTGTGTTCATGTTTCCTGCACCATCTCCTCAGCTGTGCATTCATTTGTTCCTCCTATTATCCTCCTATTTCTATACTAACTAGCGCGTAGTACTGGGAACAATCCAAAGATAACTGCCTTTCAAGTATTGTTATCTATAAATATTAATGACACAATCCAGAATGTTGTAGATAATTTAACCTATCTCCAGAAACCCCTGCAGTGACAGTGAGGTGGCAAGTAGAATTGCTGGGGCAATTTGCTTATTTATGCAAGAGACTGTGGAGGAAATGAGGTATTACATTTACAACAAAACATGTTCTGTACAAAGCTCTGGTAATAACTACCCTCCTATATTTTTGTGAAACTTGGAATACCTATTCAGAGATATTAAGCAGTTGGACAAGTTCTACATGGAATGCATTTAGAACATCAAATTGGAGGAGAAGTGCTCAACAAAGAGATACTTCAAAAAGCAGAAATGTCTGGAATTGAAACACTCATCATCAGAGCCCAATTCAGATGAAGTAGACATGCAGTATGTATAACTAAAATAGCAAATACTGCAGGTGGTGGAATCTGAAACAAAAATGGAAGAAGCTGGAAAAACTCAACAGGTCTGGCAGCATCCATAGGGAGAATCCATAGAATCCCTACAGTGCAGAAGGAGACCATTTGGCCCATCGAGTCTGCACCAACTCTCCAAAAGAGCATATTACCCAGGCCCACCCCCTCCGCCCTATATCTGTAACCCCACACATTTTACCATGGCCAATCCGCCTAACCTGCACATTTTTGGACTGTGGGAGGAAACCAGAACACCTGGTGGAAACCCATGCAGACACAGGGAGAACGTGCAAACTCCAAATAGATAGTCACCCAAGGCTGGAATCAAATTCAGGTCCCTGGCGCTGAGGCAGCAGTGCTAATCACTGTGCCACTGTCTGCACAAAACAGACAAGAGTTAATACTTCGAGTCCTCATGACCCTTCATGTATAACTGATGATAAAATCCCTAAGGCAGTCTTATATACACAATTTAAACTTGAACACCACCACGGGGTAGGCCAAGATTAAAGTTCAAGGACCCCTTGAAAGCAAACCTCAGGAAATGTGGCATGGAATAGGAGAAAAATACACAAAAAGAACTAGATGAGGAGCAACCTCAAGGGTTTGGGTGAATATCTGGTTAATTAAACTTGCCAATTTCTGGAGAAAAAAGTTGAACAAAAAGTGGACTCTGATATGACAACAGAACTACAAGATATTGCTGATTATTTTGTTGAAGCGAGGGAAGAAATCTACCCTGAAGACATTGCCTTGTGGCCAAAATCTGTTCCACTGGGGATGATAGAATATTTTGAGGAACATAGATAATATAGAAAATTTGAGCAAAGAGTTTTAGGTTGGAGTCCGAAAGCAGGTTTAAATTCATTATATCCATTTTCTGAGGGTGAAGAGAAATTGGATGTCAGAAATTAGAAATTGGTTGATTTTTTAGAGAAACCTCTAAGGCAGTCTACTGTTACATTTGCAAATTATTCCGTGACACTAGTAAAGGGAAACAAACATTTGTTGATGGGTACTCTAACTGGAGAAATATTGGGAGAGATATTGCTGATTATGAAACTTCCAAAACTCGTTTTAAAGCTATGTGAGCATTCAAAAGATATAAATTATCTAGAAGAATTGATTCTGCATAATCAGCTCAGTTTTGAAAAGGAGTGTTCTTATTGGAGGAAAGTGCTGAGACGTGTTGTTTCCACTGTCACACTGCGGTCTTCTTTGGGGCTCCCTTTAAGAGGACATGATGAGTCATTATCGTCAACTCGAAGAGGTAATTCTTTTGCCTGGCTTGAATAATCTCAGTGAATTTGATGAACTTCTCAAAGAGCATTTGAAAAATTATCAATATTGTAGCTCAGGGAAGACCAACCTTTTAATGCTCAGAACCTACAATGATTTCATCACTATAATGGCAGAGCAGTTCAGAATCCAAATCACTAATGAAGTGAAAGATGCCAAATACTATTCCACAAGAGTTGATTCAACACCAGATGTGAGGCATGTGGATCAATTAACATTAATTTTAAGATATGTGACCAGCAATTGTGAGGTTATATAGCAATTTATTCATTTTGTCCAGCCACAACTGTTTTGGAAATCATTGCAAATTTAGGTTGGGACATCAAAACTAGTTGTGGGCAGAGCTTCGATAATGCAGCAAATATGACAGGAAAATAATCAGGTCTTCAAGCAAGACTGAGCAATGCAAGCCCCTGTGCATTATTCATCCCATGTTCCAGTCACTCCTTGAATTTAATCTGCAACACTACAGCTGAATCCTGTGAGTGGGCTTTACAATTGTTTGACTTTGTTCAAAATGTGTATTGCTTTTTTCAATTCCACATATCAGTGAGATATATTGCATTCACACTTGGAGCAGGCAAACGGAAAACATTTGACAGGTAAACTAATTTGTGATACAGGGTGGTCTGCTCATGCAGATGTTATTTTGGCTGATGTAAAGAAAACCTTATTAGACACAGCCACATAAAATTCAGAAAACCCACGTGTGAAAGCGGAAGCAAAATTCTTAACAGAGAAGTTTGAAAAGTACAATATTACTGTTTTTTACTCTTTTGTGGAACCATTTACTTCAAAGAATTAATGCTTTCAGCAAAATAATGCGAAATGTTGCTACATTTGAATGCTGCACAATTGTTAGCCTCAGTTAAAAGTTTTATCATGGAAGTTCAAAATAACTAAAGCTCAGTGGAAACAGAGGCACCAACATATTATAGAATTATAGGTCCCTCTGATGAAAAGCATGCAAGATGCAGGAAGTTATTTTTTGATGAAACTAGAGACAATTAATTCACTTTGGAAGGGAAAAAGAAGATTTGCGTTGAGACTGTCAATGTTATTTGTGATGCAATAATGATGCAGCCGCAGCATAGAAGTGAATCTCCGAAGAAAACTGTTGGTTTATTTTGCATGTTTTTTGACAGATGTTTGGATGAAAATGCTAAAAGCCACTACATGAAGTTATTAAGTGAATTCAATCGGACACACACACACACACACACAGATGGTACGGTGGCACAATGGTTAGCATTGCTGCCTCACAGCTCCAGGGACCCGGGTTTGATTCCCGGCTTGGGTCACTGTCTGTGTGGAGTCTGCATGTTCTCCCTGTGTCTGCGTAGGTTTCCTCCGGGTGCTCTGGTTTCTTCCCACAGTCCGAAAGACCTGCTGGTTACGTGCATTGGCCATGCTAAATTCTCCCTCAGTGCATTCAAATAGGTGCCGGGGTGTGGTGACGAGGGGATTTTCACAGTAACTTCACTGCGGTGTTAATGTAAGTCTACTGTGACAAATAAATAAACTTTTAACACACACACACACACACACACACACTGGCTTGGATTTGCCTAGTAACAACAGGGACAAGAACTTAACAATGAATGTTAGGATTCCGGATCGGCGAACGTGGCAGTAAAGGGGGAAATGCTGATAAAGTTGGACGGGCAGTTAATTAATTCAATTGACATATATGCAAATGCATTTAAATCACCGTTGCGCCTGTTTTGGGCGCGAATCAGGTTGTCGCCATTCCTGGGTTTCGGTAAAGTGGCAATCTACGCGGACATGGGCGCGGATCGCATTAATGGCCTCACATCCGACTTTAACACGTTTTCGTACCCGAAAACAGGCGTGACGCAATGGTAAAATAGGGCCCACAGTGTCTTGGATCTGCCTAGTAACAACAGGGACAAGAACTTAACAATGAATGTTAGGATAAAAGCAAATTACTGCGGATGCTGGAATCTGAAACCAAAAGAGAAAACGCTGGAAAATCTCAGCAGGTCTGGCAGCATCTGTAAGGAGAGAAAAGAGCTGACGTTTCTAGTCCAAAAAACCCTTTGTCAAAGCTAAAAGGCATAGAAAGTGGAAGATATTTATACTGCAGGGTGAGGGAATGAAAGATGAGTCATAGCCACAAAAACAAGGGGAAAGGCTACTAATGGCAGCCCAGAGAGAGAATAAAAGGTGTAAGTGGCCAAACAGCAGAGAAGCTGAAATCAGAGGGTAAGCTGTGACAGATGAAGATGTGGGGAAGGGGGAGGTGGATGGGAAAAGGGTAAATTGAGCAAATGGGGAGAAAGGGTAAGGAAAGGGGGGATAAAATGGGGGAAAGAATGGGGGGGAAGAAAAATAAAGAAAGACAATAAAGAAATAAAAGGTAGAAAACAGTTAAAATTTAAATAAAATGAAAACAAAGGGGTCGAGGTGCGGTACAGCTAAACCTCTGAAGTTGTTGAATTCGATGTTGAGACTGGAAGGCTGTAAAATGCCTAGCCGGAAGATGAGATGCTGTTCCTCCAGTTTGTGTTGAGCTTCACTGGAACATTGCAGCAAGCCAAGGACAGACATGTGGACATGGGAACAGGATCGTGTGTTAAAATGGCAAACAATGGGAAGGTCGGGGTCCTGATTGCGCACAGACCGAAGGTGCTCAGCAAAGCGATCACCCAGTCTACGCTTGGTCTCTCTGATATAGGGGAGACCACATTGGGAGCAGCGAATGCAATAGGTCAAATTGAAAGAGGTGCAAGTGAAATGCTGCTTAACCTGGAATGATTGCTTTGGACCTAGAATGGTGAGCATAGAAGAGGTAAAGTGTTACACCGTCTGCGATTAAATGGGAAGGTGCCATGGATGATAGGAGAGGTGTTGGGTATAGTGGAGGAGTGGACTAGATTATCCCAGAGGGAACGGTCTCTGTAGAATGCTGACAGAGAGAGTGAAGGGAAGATGTGTTTGGTGGTGGCATCATGCTGGAGTTGGTGAAAATGGTGGAGGATTATGCTTTGCATATGGAGGCTGGTGGGGTGAAATGTGAGAACAAGGGGGACTCTATCCTTGTTCTGGGAGGGAGGGGAGGGGGTGAGGGTCGTGGCGTGGGAGATGGACCGCACACTGTAGAGGGCCCTGTCAACAACTCTAGGTGGGAAACCACAGTTGAGGAAGAAGGAGCACAAATTAGAAGCAACACTTTGTAAAGTGGCATCATCGGAACAAATGCAACAGAGGCGAAGGAGCTGAGAGAAATGGATGAAGTCCTTACAGGATGTAGGGTGCAAAGAGCTGTAGTCCAGATAGCTGTGGGAGCCCAAAAGAGAAAATGCTGGAAAATCTCAGCAGGTCTGCAGCATCTCTAAGGAGAGAGAAGAGTCCAGATGACCCTTTGTCAAAGCAGAGGGAACGAGTTCAGCCAGGTGGAGGAGAGTGGTGTGGATAGGAATTGTTCAGGCCTTTTTTCAAGAAAGAAGCGAAGAGCTCTCGGGCCATCCTGGTGTGGGATGGAGGTGTAGAGAGATTGCACATCCATGGTGAATAGGAGGCGGTTAGGGCCTGCAAACTGGAAGCTGTCAATATGACGCAGGGCATCAGAGGAATCCCGGATGTAGGTGGGGAGGGAATGGACCAGGGGAGTGAGGATGGAGTCAAGATAAAAGGAAATAAGTTCAGTGGGGCAGGAGCATGCTGACACAATGGGCCTACCAGGACAGTTGTTCTTGTGGATTTTGGGAAATAGGTAGAAGCGGGCTGTCCGGGGTTGGGAGACTATGAGGTTGGAAGCTGTGGGGGGAAGGCATCCAGAGGAAATGAGGGCAGTAACGGTGTTGGAGATAATGGCTTAATGTTCAGTGGTGTGGTCATGGTCCAGGGAGAGGTAGGAGGAAATATCTGAGAGTTGGCGCTCAGCCTCTGTGAGGTAGAGGTCAGTACGCCAGATGACAACAGCACCCTCCTTTGTCAGCAGGTTTGATGACAAAGTCAGGGTTGGATCTGAGGGAGCGAAGAGTGGAAAGAGTGACTCATCTGATGAAGGAACAGCGCTCCGAAAGCTTGTGATACCAAATAATCCTGTTGGACTTTAACCTGGTGTTGTGAGACTTCTTACTGTACCCACCCCAATCCAATGCTGGCATCTCCACATCATAGCAACTGAATAGCCAGCATCCAAAGGAGATGATGGAGATGCATCCTTGCCCATTAACGGAGTTAGCAGGTATTGAGACAGAATCATGTGTAAATAGCCATATTATCAGGAAAGTTTACCTAGACAACTGAAAGATCAGTGGAGGTACACAGATGCTAATTTCGAGAGTCACGGAATGTGAGAGCGCAGACAGCCCAAATACACAGAGAGGAGAATTAAAGAAAAACCAGGATCAGGATGTAATTGGAAGAACCTGGAGAAGCAGGCAGGCATTGTAATATCTAACATCTAAGTGCCAAGAGGCCAGTTAACGTCTCACAGTCGTGAGTCCATTTTAACATGTACGAATTCTCAGAGCCAAGGTAATGCAGAAACCTTCATAAAGACAGTTTAATTAACTTTCCTGGACCAGGAGAAGACATTTCCCTGACATAATCATCTGCCTTGTATTATGTGATAACTATAAACTGGATTTTATTTATAGATGTATTTAATGTGGATGTTGTTTGGGTATGGGAAAATCTTAAGGCATTCAGGAATCACAGATATATCTGAGAGCAAGGAGTAATTTCTATGTAAACGGTGTGTGTTTTCAGTACTTCATATACTTAATTGGTTAGTGCATTATAGTCCTATTTGTATGTATTTGTCTTTTTAATTTAATAAGTAGTATTTAGTAATTATTACATGATGACTGGGCTAGTTATTCTAACTGGGGGGTTCACATGACTCCTCGCACCATTCCAAAAATAAAACTATACACTATCACGAACCAGTGTTTCAAGTTGTGACACCCTTGCAGATAATATAGTGGGGTCTGTGACAATAGACACAAATCTTTAGGAAGGTGAATTGAAACAATTCATTCATTTCATTGGTAATGATGAGCTCTGTGCTTTGAGATCGCCAGGTGATTTGTACAGACTTGTATCTATGGTTTGGAGGCAACCTTTCCAAATGTGGAAACCATTCTGAAAATATTTTTAACAATATCTGTCACAAATTCTTCTGGTGAATGTTCTTTTTCGGTATTGAAAAGATACAAAAATTATTTGTGAAGTACAGTGAGTCAGGAACATTTAACAAGTCCAGCAATATTGACAGCTGAAAGTGCGTCTTCAGGATTTTACCTGCAATGATGTAATTAATGATTTTGTAGAGAAGTGTAGAAAAAAGGGCTACCCAAATTGCCATGCCAGTGAGGGATGAAACAAGAAAATCTTAATAATCTGCCCCTTTTCCATATTATCTTGTTTAAATTCTGTTTTTCAAAGTGGACCATTGTTGGTCTGATGTAATGCCTGCAGCTGGTCACATGCTGATCATTCTAACCATCATTGCTCTCAAGACTGGCCTTCAGAAAATCTCTTAAGGATGAAGAATGGAACGCTGAAAGACAAAACCACTGATATTGGACTTGGATTCACTGGATACTCCACTCATGTGAATTTATGGTAATAGCTTCTTTGAATTTGTGAGGGAAAGTAAGGAAGTTAACTTTTATCATTTGAAACTGAATGAGACTTTGTGCATATGCTGCCATTCAATATATTTCATTGTTGATTGGAGCATTTGCTCCTGCACTGGACTGGCTCATTCTGTCCTGCACTGGCCTGTGATGCACTGATGCCACCTGCTGATTTTTCCATCTCCTTGCTCATCAGCAAGTTCCACGATTGCTCACCTCAAGACACACACATCATAATAGTGACCATCTTTACCGTCATTCTGACCAGAGGTAAGTTTGGATTTCAATTCAGCAATTATTTATACGGGCGTGTTTTAACAAGTTAAAAAGCAGTGATTAAGTTGTGTATTTTTGTGGCTTCTGCCTTTGCGTTCTGTGGGGGTGAGGCTGGGTAGGGTTGGGGTGGGTATGAGGTCGTCAGGAGCAGAAATGAAGGTGAGCACGTGGCCCCACAAACTATAAATCCATGCCTGGCTGGAAAACCCTCTTTCTGTGCTTCTTGTTCCCTCTTTTTTTTTCTTTCCTGAAACTCTCGCCCTATTTTTAGCTTTTCCAGCTGTATTTTGGCTTAAGTCTCTGGTCTGGTTCCAGCTTCTTCTACCCGTTCTAACTTTGGATTGAGTCCCAAGTGTTTGACCAGCATCTTGAGAAATTCATGTCCCTTTGTGTTATTGGTATTTTAAATCCTACCTGTTTAGTCATAGCTTTTAGTTGTTTCATGTCTAAGGATGCTAATTTTTACCACATTATGTCCTCCTATTCTATAAGCATCTATATATTATAACTCTCTCTCTCTCTCTCTCTCTAGGTACCATGCCCTAAAAGGTAAAAGTCGCCATAGTCCCAGATGACCATAGGCTGCTCTCCCCTTTGAGGGGGAGAGCTGACTGGTGATGATTTTAACATGAGGATCACCACACCTCAGGTGAGGGGAAAAAGCTGAGAAGGCAGGCCTTCAAGAATAACCTCAGCCGGTACGGGAATTGAACCCACACTGTTGGCGTGGGTTCAACTAACCAGTTGTCCAGCCAGCTGAGCTAAACTGATCAAGGTATATTAAATACTAAAAGGGATTGATAGAGTAAATGTAGTCCAACTGTTTCCCCTTGTGGGGCAATCTAGAACAAAAGGTCACAGGTATAGGTTGAGAGGCGGTAGATTTAAAACTGAGATGAGGAGGAACTACTTCTCGCAGAGGGTGGTGAATTTGTGGAACTCGCTGCTCCATAGTGAGTCTGAATCATCAAATGGTTTCAAGAAGATAGATATATTTCTGATAACAAAAACGGGTTACAGGGATATGGGGAACAGGTAGGGAAGTGGATTTGAGACCACAGGGAGATCAGCCATGATCTGATTGAATGGCGGAGCAGGCTCAAAGGGCTGAATGCCGACTTCTGCTCCAAATTCCTACCTTTCTATGACCACTTACTAAGCTAAACCAACATAAGAGGGCATTGGCAACCCTGGACCTTCTTGTTAATCTTGTTCCAGAGGCATGGATCATCTTCTTTGATGGTACATTCATCCAGTTTGAGAGGCTCTTTAGGAAGATCATTCTTTGTCTACCTTGATCTCTTTTACCATCAACCTTTCCCATCAGTATCAATCATTCTAAATCATGATTTCTTATTATGTCAAAGAAATTTCAACTTTCTTTTCTTGACTTTGATCAGTAGAGTTCTTTTGGCCTCAGATTTTACTCGCACCTCTTCATTAGCAGTGTCACTTGTCCAAGATACCTTCATTATTTGCCTCAAATACCACAACTCTGCCTCACTCATCATTTAACATTTGCTTCTATGGCTAATTTTCAACTGATCGTAATTTTCCTCATTTTTGAATTTAGACATTCAAATCCTTCATCTTATTCCACACTTTCCATCTGACCTGTTTGACCTATTCATTCTTCACTGTGATCTTGCATTCTGATATAACTCTCTTTCTGGACGTGACCTAGACATTTTGAGTGGGATTCTCCGATCTCGTTCGCTCCCACCCCACTCAGCCAAAACTCCATTCACCACAGCAGCACTGGAGAATCCCAGCTAAGGACATGGTCAGAGGTTCCCATTATTTGATTTCTTACAATTTACGCTCAGCTCTTCTCACTTTCACTCATTAATCTATTCAAAATCTTTGTGCATCAAAACCAGCCATCATAACTTCTATTGTTAGTACTTGCAAAAAACTCACTGCCGCAGACTTTCATTTGATTTCAACAACTTGGCTCTACTTTATTTCCCCTTTATTTTGTATTTTTTACCCTTGGAATAATAATTAAATTTGGAAATAATCTGACAGCAAAGTCTTCTTACTTAAAAAAGGAAAATGTTAGTTTATTGCACACTATTGCTCTGGGAGTTACCTAAGAAATGGTCAGGTTACTAATATACACACACAAACATTAGTTCCCAAATTAAGATAAAATGACAGTTATAAAGATGAATCAAGTTAGTCTGGATTCAGTGCTAACCTGATACGTTTTGAAGTCAAGATGACAGGTTATTTGAAGTGAAGGTCCTGTGTTACAAAGTTGTCTCTGCAGCTTTCATTGTTGAATTGTCAAGAGTTTGCTTTAATCAGGGAACTTAGTTGGTGGAATCAGGTTTACAAGAAGAGAAGTTCCTTATGTCCATTCTGCGAGTGTGGCACTTTTAGCTGCTGAGTTACTTTACAGCAGATCAGTAACAGTTTTTCTAGACACCAACAACCCCCCCTCCAACTTCGTCTACCCCTGTTGCAAGCAGTTTTCTTTTCTGCCACTAAAACTTCTTTGAGATGGTTCAAGGTGGATCTGGTTTGAAGTAGTCTTTTTGAATTATTCTTAGCAAGCCAGCTAAAATAGACACTGTTTCAAAATGCCAACTCCATTTTCCATACAAGGCAAGCGGTAACCCCATTTAGCAATTCCAAAGTCTCCTTAGCATCTGCAGTGATCAAAAGGGCCAAAGTTGTTCACACTTTGCAGTGGTGTATCAGTTACTGTCTTTGTGTTTGGATGAAAAGTCAGCAAGTCAATAAGTTTCTGTTTACTCCTTTAGAAAATTCATTAAATTTCAAATGCATATGTCTGAGGATGTCTCCTCTTTGTCTGGCTGAAAGGGTTCCAAACCGAATCCACAAAAGAAAAGTCAGAGTTCTCCTTGGAAACAGTCTTTAAACTCGGTTCAAGATTTACAAAATGTAACCTTAAAAACAGTTCCAAAAAAATTGTAATATCATACCTGCACAGTTACATTTCCTAATTTTCATTAACAATATCTCCATTATCAATTATCAAGAGGCCCACATTCCTCCTGACCACTCTTTTTTGTCCATTATTATTTGTTCCATCTTTCTTCACATTCTCCATTCGTGTAGTTATTACTATCTGTTTTGACACCCTTTGCTGTTGTGATGATACTGTGCCTTTAAGAAATGTATTTTGAGTCATGTGTCTGGTGCAGTATTATTTTTTGAACAGTCTGTTCTAACCAGTGCTGTGTCTGTAACTGGCATCGTCTATTATTACTGCAGCAGCATAATTGCTTCTAATTACTAGAATGTTTGCTCTAATCTGAACTATTTTTTAGTGATTTCCCCAGGGATTTTGCAGAGTAGAACTTGATTGAGTTGGCTGACAGTAATATCAGGTGAATGGGTGAAGCTAGGCTTACACAGAGAACTTAAGCTCAGTCTGCTGTTTGGGATCTTTAGAGAGAGGTCACTTTCACTTTCTTTTTTTTCTCTCTTTGATTTTAGAGACTGGAATCTGCCAGGAAGTGAGTCTCTTTTCCTGATTTTCTGCTGTTTGAGAGTGGATCTTTCTCCGGAGGCTCTGTCCAGGGGTGTTAAAATGCTGGAAACCTAGCATCCACATGAGCATCTCTGTCTTTGTTACTAGCTGGTTATGAAAAAGAGATTTATGTCCATGGGGAATGTTTCTTATATTAGACCTTTAGAGATTGCAGGTTAAGAATTATATTTTGTCATGGTTAAGCATTTCCAATTGGTAAAAGTTATGCTAATTCTTTTTGTTATATTTTAACTCTGTTCTTAAATAAAGTTTGTTTTGATAAAAGCTTCCTAGTGGGTCAATTGAATTATATCTGGAGTGAAATACCTTTATGCTCTCCCTAATGCCAAATTCAAAGGAAAAGTTAGGGTCTAGATTAACTTCATAATATACCTTGGAGTTTCTGATCTGGTCCCTAACATTTCTCTTTGTATTTCTCCCAGTTTGTATGCTTTTCCTTTTAGTTTTTATATTGTTTCGTATCTCTTTCATTGTCCATATCTGTCTTTTCTGGCAAGTAGAGATATTGTTCCATAGTGAAATATCATTCAGCATCATGTTAAATTCTCTTTTCTTTTGCAAAAATATATTTTATTCATATAAAGTCTGAATGACACATTACAAAACATTTCCAATTATTGTAACAGTAAGGTATTACATTTACATTTTGTCCAGAGATCAAGATGCACTCTGAGGTGCTACAGTTCAGTAATGAGAAAATTATATATATTTCAATATTTTAGTTACAGAGAGCAAAATTCTTTACAAACTATATACAATCGATCATGTTGCACTCTGCGGTGCTTCAATAAAGTTACATGTTCATGCCTTAGAATTGTACACACAATCCAAGAGGTTTTACCCTGTTACTAGTCCCTCCATGTACATTGGCTGAAAGGACTTACACAGTGGCCTTTCCCCATTGCACCTTGGTGGTAGCTTTCCCATGCTTGACTGCATTCCTCAGCACGTAGTCCTGGACCTTGGAATGTGCCTGTCTGCAATACTCAGTTGAGGACAATTCTTTGCACTGGGAGATCAACAAATTTCGGGCAGACCAAAGAGCATCTTTCACCGAGTTGATGAGCCTCTAGTAGCAGCTGATGTTTGTCTTGGTGAGCGTCCCTGGGAACAGCCCGGAGAACACAAAGTCTTGCATGATAGAGCTGCTTGGGATAAACCTCGGCAAATAGCACTGAATCTCACTCCGGACCTTCTTTGCAAGGGCACATTCCACAAGTAGGTGTGCAATCATCTTTCCTCCCGCAGCCACATTAAACTCTCTTTTGAACACCTCCCACTGATCTTCTGTCATTTTACCCAGGAACAGATTAGTTCAGTTTACTGTGGATAGTCTATGTCTCATGGCATGAAGTCAGCCTCACTTATATCTAGAATCTTAGTAGCTATATTAAACATTATGTTGAACTTGATCATGTTATGATTGCTGTTAGATAAAATGTTCTTGCACCATCATGCTGTTAACTCAATCTGGTTGATTACTTGAAAAATAATATTGCCTTTCCACTTGAAGGTTCGATGATATATTGTTGCAGTAAATTATCTTGAACACGATCAGCAATTCACTACCTTTCTCATGTATGCCAGTTTGCTTATCCCAATCTAGATGAAAGTTAAAAATCTATAATGAAACCATTCTGTATTTGTTGCATGCTTAATTAATTTTTGCATTTATATAATCCACCACTTCATAGCTGCTATCAGAGGGCCTAAACACAACTTCCACTATGGTCATAAATAATTTTCTGTTTCTTAATTCTACCCATAAAATATCCATAGCCTGTTGAGCTTCTTGAAATGTCCTCACTTATCAATGAAGCGATTTAATCATTAATCATTAAATCTGCTACTCTCCCTCAACTATTTTCCCTGTCGACTTTAAAAAATAAGTTTAAAAAGTAGTCACAAGTAGACTTACATTCACACTGCAATGAAGTTACTGTGAAAATCCCCTATTTGCCACACTCCAGCGCCTGTTCAGGTACTCTGAGGGAAAACTTATCATCACCAGTTCACCTAACCTGCACATCTCTGGACTGTGGGGGGGAAATCAGAGCACCCACACAGACACGGGGAGAATGTGCAAACTCCACACAGATAGTGACCCAAGCCGGGAATCGAACCCAGATCGCCGGCACTGTGAGGCAGCAGTGCTAACCACTATGCCACATGCATAATCTGATATCTTTAGTTCCTTTAGTATTTCTTCAGTCTTGCAGCCACATTTCAGTAATGGCAATTGTTACAGTTCTCTACGGGACCATTAACATCAAAAGAGAAATCCAAACAACTCACAATCTTTGTGATTTTCATTAATGACTTAGAGGAGGGGGCTGAAGGGTGGATCAGTAAATTTGCTGATGACACCAAGATTGGTGGAGTAGTGGATGAGGTGGAGGGCTGTTGTAGGCGGCAAAGAGACATAGATAGGATGCAAAGCTGGGCTGGAAAATGGCAAATGGAGTTTAACCCTGATAAATGTGAGGTGATTCATTTTGGTAGGACTAATTTAAATGTGGATTACAGGGTCAAAGGTAGGGTTCTGAAGACTGTGGAGGAAGAGAGAGATCTTGGGGTCCATATCTTGGGGTCTCGTCACTGGACGCAGGTGAGGTCCCAGAGGATTGGAGGATAGCTAATGTGGTCCCGTTATTTAAGAAGGGTAGGAAGGATAACCCGGGTAATTATAGGCCGGTGAGCTTGACGTCCATGGTGGGGAAGTTGTTGGAGAAGATTCTTAGAGATAGGATGTATGCGCATTTAGAAAGGAATAAACTCATTAACGATAGTCAGCATGGTTTTGTGAGAGGGAGGTCATGCCTCACTAACCTGGTGGTGTTTTTTGAAGAAGTGACCAGAATGGTTGACGAAGGAAGGGCCGTGGATGTTGTCTATATGGACTTTAGTAAAGCGTTTGACAAAGTCCCTCATGGTAGGCTAGTGAAAAAGGTTGGATCTCATGGGATAAAGGGGGAGGTGGCTAGATGGGTGGAGAACTGGCTTGGTCATAGAAGACAGAGGGTGGTAGTGGAAGGGTCTTTTTCCGGCTGGAGGCCTGTGACTAGTGGTGTTCCGCAGGGCTCTGTATTGGGACCTCTGCTGTTTGTGATTTATATAAATGATCTGGAAGAAGGAGTAACTGGGGTGATCAGTAAGTTTGCGGACGACACAAAACTGGCAGGACTTGCAGATAGTGAGGAACATCGTCAGAGGCTACAGAAGGATATAGATAGGCTGGAAATTTGGGCAAAGAAATGGCAGATGGAGTTCAATCCTGATAAATGCGAAGTGATGCATTTTGGTGGGAATAATGTAGGGAGGAGCTACACGATAAATGGAAGAACCATAAAGGGTGTAGAGACGCAGAGGGACCTGGGTGTGCAAGTCCACAGATCTTTGAAGGTGACGTCACAGGTGGAGAAGGTGGTGAAGAAGGCATATGGCATGCTTGCCTTTATAGGACGGGGCATAGAGTATAAAAGTTGGGGTCTGATGTTGCAGATGTATAGAACGTTGGTTCGGCCGCATTTGGAATACTGCGTCCAGTTCTGGTCGCCACACTACCAGAAGGCGGGGATCCTGGATTCAGGATTCAATCCTGGACCGGGGAGCGGCGCGGGCTTGGAGGGCCGAAGGGCCTGTTCCTGTGCTGTATTGTTCTTTGTTCTATATCCACAGATCTCTAAAGGTTGCCACTCAAGTGGATAGAGCTGTGAAGAAGACTTATAGTGTGTTAGCTTTTATTAACAGGGGGTTGGAGTTTAAGAGCCGTGGGGTTATGCTGCAACTGTACAGGACCTTGGTGAGACCACATTTGGAATATTGTGTGCAGTTCTGGTCACCTCACTATAAGAAGGATGTGGAAGCGCTGGAAAGAGTGCAGAGGAGATTTACCAGGATGCTGCCTGGTTTGGAGGGTAGGTCTTATGAGGAAAGGTTGAGGGTGCTAGGGCTGTTCTCTCTGGAGCGGAGGAGGCTGAGGGGAGACTTAATAGAGGTTTATAAAATGATGAAGGGGATAGATAGAGTGAACGTTCAAAGACTATTTCCTCGGGTGGATGGAGCTATTACAAGGGGGCATAACTATAGGGTTCGTGGTGGGAGATACAGGAAGGATATCAGAGGTAGGTTCTTTACGCAGAGAGTGGTTGGGGTGTGGAATGGACTGCCTGCAGTGATAGTGGAGTCAGACACTTTAGGAACATTTAAGCGGTTATTGGATAGGCACATGGAGCGCACCAGGATGATAGGGAGTGGGATAGCTTGATCTTGGTTTCAGATAAAGCTCGGCACAACATTGTGGGCCGAAGGGCCTGTTCTGTGCTGTACTGTTCTATGTTCTATGTTCATTTTAACCACCAGAAACACACAAGATTTCACATTTATAAACAAAAGGAAATTTTATTGTATATGATAGATTTAAACAAACCAAGTACTATTAACTTAACATTGTGGTTTATAAGTACATATGGTATGCATTTTGTTTTATTACTTATTTCCCCAGAATTCTTTTATACTTTGATATCTTAGAGTAATTTACTTCTGTCAGGATTACCTTAAAGTATGCCGTGGCCCTCCGGATATGACTTTAATTTTCCACATGTATTCTCAGAGGCAAAATTTTAATTTATTATCTCTTGACTGTGGATACCTAAGTCCTTTGTTTTGGTTACTTTCTCAATACTTCCAAACTGATTTACTGATTGATTTCTTTGCCACAAGGATCTATGAGGACCATTGTAGATTTTTCCACTAGTTTCAATCAGGGCAATCTTCCAGTTTCTTTTCCCTCATGAAATCCAAACTGAGATTAAACCCTACCCAGATTCCATGTGTCGGATGATCAGGGTAGCTTTTTCTCTCTTTACAGTGCAGGGCCTAACAAACCGGGGCGGCACGGTAGCACAGTGGTTAGCACTGCTGCTTCACAGCTCCAGGGTCCCGGGTTCGATTCCCGGCTCGGGTCACTGTCTGTGTGGAGTTTGCACATTCTCCTCGTGTCTGCGTGGGTTTCCTCCGGGTGCTCCGGTTTCCTCCCACAGTCCAAAGATGTGCAGGTTAGGTTGATTGGCCATGCTAGAATTGCCCCTTAGTGTCCTGGGAAGCGTAGGTTAGAGGGATTAGTGGGTAAATATCTGGGGGTAGGGCCTGGGTGGGATTGTGGTCGGTGCAGACTCGATGGGCCGAATGGCCTCCTTCTGCACTGTAGGGTTTCTATGTTTCTAACTGTAATTTACTTTTGTCTATATTCTCTCAGTGAGCTTCAAAATCCAAGTTGCAGCTAACTCTCAGCAAACCCCAGATAAAATGAGACCAGAGAATCTCCCTGAGCTCCACCCATCTCCATGATGATGTGACATACTCTGGGATACCCTCAAACAGATCTTTAGGTTACTTATCCTTAATTTGAAATTCCTTCTTTAGTCTAAAGAAAGAAATGGGATTTTATAAGCCTCCAGAGTTTACTGAATGCTTTTGCACCAATTTAGTTCTAACTCTCAAAGCAAAAATTTCTCTCTGGACTGCCCTTATGAAATGATTGATCATGTCATCCCTCCAGTTCTTCAGATAACTAACCACATCTGCTGTTTTATGATCTTACCTTTCTAACTGTGAACTTCTGAAGTCAACATGATCCAATCCATTTAAGCATAATAAACTCCCAGCTTGTTTGAATTGTATTCACCCTAGGGTTGCCTATTAATTTCTCAATGAGGTGCCCCCATTCTCCATAAATCTTTAATTTCAAAAACTCTAAGTTATATTGTAAAACACATGAAACCTGAACTAGATATTCACAGCACCACCATGCCATATTCTCCAACTTGAATACATGCCTGCAATTCATTCCATTTTTCTTTATACTCTGCATGTTATATAGAATGCTTTTTTAGGTAATGCACACTAAACTATCCTTTTGCCATATGTTCACTTCCCTATCAATCAATTTGCATGTGAATCATAACAACCCAGAGAATAGAACTCTTGAGATCCTGTTCTTTAACTTCTCCTAGTTCTTTCTAAAGTGAACCTCTTGCCTACTGCTTTCAATGTTTTTGGTCCCAATATGGAGAACAATGACCAGATTCTACCCTGCCTCTCCAATATCCTCTTAAGACAGTTAGAGGTGGCTCTCGCCCTGGAGCCAGGCAGGCACCATGCCATGTAAGACACTTGATCCTGTTTACAAAGGATGTTATCCATCTTCTTAACTCCCTGAATGTCCTGTAACTTGCCCTTTTTGTCCTCCTTCTCTGCCAGTGAACAGCTTTCTGCTCCAAGGTGCCCCGGTCAGCATTCCGACATCCTTTATCCTTATCCTCAGAAGGTAGTAAGTATATTGTTTCTATTGAAACTATTTCCACATATTTTAGTTTTCTATCTCATCTGGCTTCCCTTTACTCTGTACACTATTAACCACACCAACCTCATTCTGATCCAATACCTCTCTACGTGGTGTAACCAAGTCTGAAACAAACCGTGCTGGTATTTCTCTTCCTCCTTTGCATGTCGGAATGTCTCCAACTCACACTCTGGCTCAGTGATTCTGAGCAAGAGAGATTTGAGAGTGAGATACTTACTGCAGATTTGTCCTCTCAGGACATTAGCACTGTCCACAAACTCCCACATATTGTATTGCAGTTCAGTCAAACTACTCGGCTTTAACTTGGTTTGAGATTTTTGTTACTCTTAGAGAACTGCAAAATATTTGTGATCAAAATAGAATCTTTATTACAATAGTACTTCTTTAAATATAACATTTTATTGTTTTCTCCCAAGTTGAAAAGGCAAGTTTAAATCTAGTTTAAGGAATAAGCATTTTATTTTCTTGAAATTTGACTGTTATAATCTCTGCCTCTATCTTTGAAGAAAACAGCATCCTAACTACTATCAAGTTCCATGAAAAAGTCCTTGTTCAGGATTCATGTTTTGTAGCAACATTATAATTGCTCACCTCTTGAAACTAAGTTGCGGTGGCATGGAATTACCTGCAGAAAATCTGGAGGGTGTTGATTGTGATTATACAATCAATGCTGATTTATCCTTTTAATTCACCTGGCAGCTTTTCTGAAACATTTGGATTCAAATCATTTTTAGCATGAAGATTAGCTTTTGAATAATAAGTTGTATCAAATAATTATCCCTGCTATTTCATCAGCTCATTCCCTGCTTCCCACATCATTCCCATCTCGTGCAATTTCATGCTTTCTGTCCCACCCTTCTCCTGCCATGCCATTTTTTTCATCCCTCCCATGTCTTCCCCATCCCATTGTTGCTATAAACATCCCTCCTATAAATCCTATCCCATCCCTTTTGGAAATAATTTCTCTAGCCAGGATAACTTTGTTGTTGGCTCCTTTTATCTTCTGTTATTTTTGTTCTTCACCAACACCCCTATCTGGTTCCCAATGCTGCCAAACAAATGTTGGCAGCCATATGTGTTCTAGTCCTTCATATCTTGCTGTGTGCACAAGGCACCACCCACTAAATAAACTCACTAACACCCTGTAAACTGACAAATCAAAAGAATCTAGACAGATAAAAAAGTTTTATCATTAAAGCTTTACATCAGCTTCTTGGATTGTTACTAGATTTTTTTCTACACACTAACCTATACTAAAACATTGGACAAAATTTTAAATACTTTCTGCTTGAACCTTACACAAATCAATACAAATCTTGTAGGCAAAGGAGGATGCCTCCTTTCGCATTGTACCAAATTCCTACTCTCACCAATTTTCCAAATTTTATATTCTGTTTACAATGCACTCTGTGGCAGTCTCAGACACACTGCATAACCTACATGATTCTCTGCTTGCGGTCACACACCAGCTAAACTTTTGAGGGTATGGAATCTCTTGCATTGCAGCATAGGGCAGAGTTGACAGGCAGTATCTGCAAAACACCATGCATGCAATCCTAGTGAAATCACATGCCTGTACACCTACTTGCTTCTATCAAGAGAGAAGAAAATGCAGTTAGCTCTTATTGAATAGAATGGCTGTGGTGGCAAACTGTGAGATATTGAAACATCTCCAGTTCCAGGCTTGTCCAGGAACGAGAAGCATAAAGGTTCTTCACCATGGACACATTCGCAGTCACTGGCAATGTGATTCTTGATGTGGAGATGCCGGCGTTGGACTGGGGTAAACACAGTAAGAAGTTTAACAACACCAGGTTAAAGTCCAACAGGTTTATTTGGTAGCAAAAGCCACACAAGCTTTCGAGGCTCTGAGCCCCTTCTTCAGGTGAGTGGGAATTCTGTTCACAAACAGAACTTATAAGACACAGACTCAATTTACATGAATAATGGTTGGAATGCGAATACTTACAACTAATCCAGTCTTTAAGAAACAAAACAATGGGAGTGGAGAGAGCATCAAGACAGGCTAAAAAGATGTGTATTGTCTCCAGACAAGACAGCCAGTGAAACTCTGCAGGTCCACGCAACTGTGGGAGTTACAAATAGTGTGACATAAATTCTGATTCTAGGATCGCATGATAAAGACTCAGGAGGAAAAAAGCAGAAATATTTATGTGAAATAGTGTGACATAAACCCAATATCCCGGTTGAGGCCGTCCTTGTGTGTGCGGAACCTGGCTATCAGTTTCTGCTCCGCGACTCTGCGCTGTCGTGTGTCGCGAAGGCCGCCTTGGAGAACGCTTACCCGAATATCAGAGGCCGAATGCCCGTGACCGCTGAAGTGCTCCCCAACAGGAAGAGAACAGTCTTGCCTGGTGATTGTCGAGCGGTGTTCATTCATCCGTTGTCGCAGCGTCTGCATAGTTTCCCCAATGTACCATGCCTCGGGACATCCTTTCTTGCAGCGTATCAGGTAGACAACGTTGGCCGAGTTGCAAGAGTATGTACCGTGTACCTGGTGGATGGTGTTCTCACGTGAGATGATGGCATCTGTGTCGATGATCCGGCACGTCTTGCAGAGGTTGCTGTGGCAGGGTTGTGTGGTGTCTTGGTCACTGTTCTCCTGAAGGCTGGGTAGTTTGCTGCGGACAATGGTCTGTTTGAGGTTGTGCGGTTGTTTGAAGGCAAGAAGTGGGGGTGTGGGGATGGCCTTGGCGAGATGTTCGTCTTCATCAATGACATGTTGAAGGCTCCGGAGGAGATGCCGTAGCTTCTCCGCTCCGGGGAATTCTTACCCAGGTTGCAATTATGGGTGGTAGATTTAATGAGGACAGCCTTATTGAAGTGTAGGTGTCTCTCACTTGTTCATCGCTGAGATTCAGGTTGGAGAATCGCTCCCTGAATACCCTAGGCATGTAGGGTCTCCTGATAAGAGCTGTTTCCCTTCCTGCACCATCCTCTTTCAGCAGTTTGCTTTCCTCTCCATGGCCTATATATTCATGTCATGCTGTATTTCAAGGGAATGCCTTTAGTGTATCCATGTCTGGGAGCAACTGCTTTGTGGAAAGTTCTTGAAGTCAGCAAAAACTCCTTCAGCACTTGCCACAACACTCCGTAATTTTTGCATCTTTTTAAGAATTTTGAAAGCATCAAACCCTAGTAGAATCAAAGCAAGAGCCAGAAGAAAGCAACCAGTAATTAATCTGCAAGTAGTTGGTGATTCCTTTAAAAAATGCTTGTGTGGAGGGGTTGCCGTTATTGAATAAGTGTCCAGCTGTGTGAGCTAAAGAGAGAACAACAGCTGGAATGTTGACATACAAAATATCACCATTGGTTCCAAATCAATGATGCACTTGGATTGATATCATGATCTGCCTGCTTTGCACACTTCTGGCAGATGTTCACTTCTCGCATGCTAACATAGATGCCAATATGGTGTCTGGTGTGATTTGTCTCACAAAGCAAAATGTTATGCATGCTGGAAATCAGAAAATGCTGGACATATTCAGCCAGTGAGGCAGCATCTGTAAGGAGTGAAACAGAGTTAATGTTTCAGATTGTGACTTTTCATCACTGTTAACTCTGTTTTTCTCTCTCCAAAGGTGCTGCCAGACCTGCTAATTATTTCTAACATTTTCTGCTTCTTTTCCTCATCTATTTTAATATGAAGATTTTTAAATTAACAGCAGCAGTTGATTCAGTTAGTTGCACATCACCTTTAAGAGTGAAGTGTGATGGAAAGTGCCCATTTAGTTTTTCTGCCATATACTGATAGTCCTTGAGTATCTTTCAATGACTCTTCACATAATTGAAAAACCTTCCCCAATTATTAGTTGTCCAGTAATCTCTGTTCTATTAAACTTTTAGCTAATTCGGCAGGCATATAAAAATTATTGCTTCTGGTATTTGCCTTTTGCTTTGTTGTGTATTATGCACATTTAATATATTATGAAAATGTTTTTAAATTTTAATTGTCTTTGTGCATGATTCATCAGCTATGTTGACATCATCTTACCACCTAGCCATCCTTCGAATTTGGGGATATACATTTAACTTTTTCCACTCTCCTAACCAGATTACTTATATCTTTCACAATTACGAAACAAGATGATAAAGAGTTTAGGGCTGGTTTTAACATTGTAAATTTAAGTCAGGGAACTAGCCTCCTATCTGGACTGAAAAAACTAACATGACAAAGTTATTTTGCATTTAAACATTTGAGGCATGCGAATCCTCTACTTTATACTGTTTTAAGTTTTATGATTTAAAATGTGTATCTGATCTTGTAGACTGTAGATGGGTTGAACAATTTGCAATGCAGTGGCTGGATGAGAATGAGCAAGTTTCATTGGAATCCTTATATGGAGCACTTAAAGATTAAAAGGGTGTGATATGTGCCCAGAAGTTATTCATTCTGAGGACTGGCCACAGTTAACAAGTAGGTGTGTTAATTTTCACTTTCCCCCTTTGAGTTACATGGACCAGTTTTATATACGATCGTACTTAAGTCAATTGCTAGTTAATTTATGCTATAGAAGTTCACAAGGCTATAGATTTCCAGTTGCAATCAGAGGAAACCATGATGATTGACTACCTTTTCCCATCATTTTATATGTATTTGATGCTTTGAAGCCCTATGTCTAAAGTGTGACAACAACTTATATTTAAGAAGCACCTGTAATGTAATTAAACATCCCAAGACACTTCTCAGGAGCATTATGAAGCAAAATTTGACACTGAGCTGCAAAGGATATGTCAGAGAAGGTGACTTAAAGTTTCATCAAAATAGGTTTTACTAGGGAACAGAGGATGGAAAACAATGACTTTGGGTCTTCTCAAAAATTTCTGGACAAGGTGCCTGATAACTTAATGACAGTAGAGTAGTTGAGAGTGGATGAGGTAAGGTTGAACGTTCAGTGTATATGTGCAAACTAATGCGGTGCTTTCAGATAATGTCACTAAGCATGTAGATGAAAATGAGGTAGGGGGCAACATTACGTCTTTGGAAGGACAGGTAATGGTGCAGGAAAAGGAAGAGAAGTAATTGCAATTGATACACTTGACCATGTCAAAGGCTGCAGACACATCAAGAAGGACAAAGAGAGATAGTTTATTGCAGTCATATGGATGTCATTTGTAACTTTGAGAGGAGCCATTTCAGTACTGTGGCATGGGCAGAAACCCGATTGGAGGGAATTAAACCTGGAGTTCTGAGAAAGATGGCAGAGATTTGGGAGGCAACAAAATGATAATGGATTTAGGAGTGGGAAGGGAAATGGGATGGTAGTTTGCAAGGTCAGGTCAAGGGTTGTTTTTTTGAGAGGGGTAAATTTGAAGAAGGGCAGAAAAGAAAGAACCGTTAATTATGTTTTAAAACACTTTACATTATAAATAAACATAGGAATCAAGGAGCAAAATGGGTGGTTAGCAGTTTCATGAGACAAGGGTTGAGGGAGCAATTTTTGGGGACTATGAACAAGATGAGATTCGAGTGAATGAGGGGAATAAGATAAATTAGATAAAGGGGAAATTCAGGGTCAGTGCAGTGTGTTGGGAGAAGGATTAGGGTTAGGGTCACAGGCAGCTGGTCAATGGTCTCAATATTAACATTAGATGCAAGGTTGAGGTAGATAACAAAATGTTGGGTAGTAAATTTGTTGTTAATATCCATGCACTCTAAATTGTCCTCTTTTTGCTTAAGATATGTTGCCTGAACTGAGGATAAAAATCCATCAGTTTGAAATCCAGACTGCAGTATACTGATCTACCATAGGAAATCGAGCCACTTGGATACTATTCGACTTTCTAACTCAAGCTTTGAATTTTTTTCTCCCTTGCTCCCCACAATTCCCATTGATTAATTTCTGTGAATGTCACAGGTTTCCACTTATATCAACTTCATCTCCCGACATTGAAGGTTATATTGTTTCCTTTGTTATTAGTTTTAATCTTTTGTTAACCAATCTACTTTTATGCAGAACTCACCTCTTTCCTCAGGCATTAACTATTTCTCCTCCATGCCCCAGTTTCTGTTCTTTATGTCAATAAATGGTCAACATTAGTGTAAAAATATAAAAATTCTAAACTAATAGGTATGAGTGGATTTCAACATCCATATTTCTAATACCTCACCACCTTCATTATGACAACTTATTCCACAGGAACAAGTTTAACAATCATTTTTCATTTAATGTTTTCTCTCTCACCTCGCCATTTGTGTGTTAAATATTGCAATTTAAATAAATTCTGATTGAATTGTTTTGTTCAATGCCTGATTAGACGCCATATATCTGTCCCAAACATCTTTCCTGAAACCTATTTCAATATCTATTGCATTTGATTCATTCTTCTGACATATTTCCAATTAGCCATATAGTATGTCAACTTATTGAGTATACCATATATCATGGAAGTGTTTCCCATTCCATTTGCAGTATATAGTTATTATACGGTCATTCGCTTATTTAGGTGTCAGTACATCTTATTATTTATCAGAGAACAAAAATATTGCCAAATTAGGGTTGTGCTTCAAGACAAACCACAGCAACTGGCTCGGACGGGGTACCTGGACGAGCACTCAGGTCCTGCGCGGACCAGCTGGCGGTATTCACAGACATCTTTAACCTCTCTTTACACCAATCTGAGATCCCTATCTGCATCAAGACGATGACCATCGTCCCAGTACCAAAGAAAAGCCAGGCAGCGTACCTTAACAACTATTGTCCAGTGACTCTGACATCCATCATTAGGAAGTGCTCCGAAAGGTTAATCATTGGCATGAATCAATTCTGGCCTCCCAGATTGCCTGGATCCACTGCAGTTCACTTATCGCCGCGACAGGTCCACAGTAAATGCCATCTCCCTGACCCAAAACTCAACCCTGGAACACCCAGATAACAAAGACACCTATGTATTGACTACAGCTCAGCCTTCAACACCATTATTCCTACAAAACTCATTTCCAAACTCCGTGGCCTGGGGCTCAGCTCCTCCCTCTATGACTGGATCCTGAACTTTCTAACCTACAGACCACAATCAGTAAGGATAGGCAACAACACCTCCTCCACGATCATCCTCAACACCGGTGCTCCACAAGGCTGTGTCCTCAGCTCCTTACTATACATCTTATACAACCATGACTGTGTGGCCAACTTCCCCTCCAATTCGATTTTCAGGTTTGCTAATGATACCACCATTGTGGGTCGGATTGCAAACAACGATGAGACGGAGTACAGGAAAGAGATAGAGAATCTGGTGAACTGGTACACCGACAATAATCTCTCCCTCAATGTCAACAAAACGAAGGAGATAGTCATTGACTTCAGGAAGCATAGTGGAGGACATGCCCCTGTCTACATCAAAGGGGATGAAGTGGAAATGGTCGAGAGCTTCAAATTTCTAGGTGTACAGATCACCAACACCCTGTCGTGGTATCTCCATGCCAACGCTATAGTTAAGAAAGCCCACCAATGCTTCTATTTTCTCAGGAGGCTCAGGAAATTTGGCATGTCCACTAAGACTCTCACCAACTTTTACAGATACACCACAGAAAGCATTCTTTCTGGTTGTATCACAGGCTGGTATGGCTCCTGCTCTGTCCAAGACCACAAAAATCTATAAAGGCATAATGAATGAAGCCCAGTATCAAATAAATTAACTCAGTTCATCACACAAACCAGCCTCCCATTCATTGATTCAGTCTACATTTCCTGCTGCCTCGGAAAAGCAGTTACCATAACCAAGGACCCCACGCACCCTGGATGTACTCGCTCCCACCTTCTTCCATCTAGAAAAAGATACAAAAGTCTGAGGTCACGTACCAACTGTCTCAAAAACAGCTTCTTCCCTGCTGCCATCAGACTTTTGAATGGACCTACCTCGTATTAAGTTGATCTTTCTCTACACCCTAGCTATGACCGTAACCCTACATTTTGCACTCTCTCCTTTCCTTCTCTATGTATGGTCTGCTTTGTAGAGCACAAGAAACAATACTTTTCATTGTGGACTAATACATGTGACAATAATAAATCAAATCAGTATTTGCATCAGTGATAAGCTTTCAATTTTAAAAAACTGCTGATGATTTTGGTGCACTGGACCAAAATGTATCCATGCTTTTGTGGTAGTGTACTATTATCAGAATATTTAGAATTTATAAAAGAATGTCATGTAATTTGCAAATTAGTCGTAATAATATATACTCCTGTCTTATCAGCGACACCTATATTCCATGAAGGAATAAAAACAACTATTCTTAATGAATTCATGATCCAAACCACTGCATTTCTTGGTTCATTTTTGCCAATCTTCTCATGGTCTCTCATCCTCTCCTGAAAACATCAATCCCTTCCTAGGGCACCATACTCCATACCACCAAGCTGGTAGGTTACTCAGTATGGTGGACATCACAGATAAATCCAAATCATGCTGTCATAATCAGGATCATAAACACTGAGATTTTCCCATTCCTAAACTGTAGCATTGATGTCAACAGAAGCACTTATATTGTATAATCAGCTAAAATCAGCGAAATTAGTAGAAACTGGAAATCAAATGCAAGTCAATCAGCAGAACCATTAGGATATTTTGCAATAAATATTTTTTTAAAAGGCAGAATTTGAAGAATTCAGCTATTAAACTCCAGATCAGAAGAAAGAAAACTTTGAGAAAACAGATATTTCTCCTCAGAAATTTGGTCCCAGTGAAGCCCCCGCACCCACAGGTTTTCAGAGACTCAGCTTAAACTCATTAATCTGTGGAGGCAGAAAATAGCCATATGTGTAACTTCAAAGAAAACAAAGAACACATTGAGGTAGAAGTAGATTATAGTCCATTCATGACAGCGCATGTCTTAACCGAGGGGCCAGAGGCTGGCACATAATTGTACTCTGGTCTTAACATTATTTGGCATCTCTACAGGCACTACATTCAGTTAGTTAAGTGCTATGGGGTTTGCAATAGCAATGGGGAAGCAATCACAAAGATCGTGGAATCAGGCAAGCATTCTTATTTCTCTTGATTTCACAGTAATGCTTTTCCTTTTAAAACCTTACATTTTGGTGGAGCTCACAGTGACCATTTAGGAATCCCAAGTGGATCAGCACTGCCACACACTCCACTCATTGCAAACCAATTTCCCAGAAGGTTCCTAGAACAGGTGTGGAATACTCAACACAAACTTGCCATTGCTGATGCCATTTTATGCCTCCACACCTCACCTCCCCATCCCCTGAAACAGAAGCAATACATCCCATTTTCTGATGTGGAGATGCTGGCGTTGGACTGGGGTAAACACAGTAAGGAGTCTAACAATACCAGGTTAAAGTTCAACAGGTTTATTTGGTAGCAAACGCCACTAGCTTTCGGAGCGCTGCTCCTTCGTCAGGTGAGTGGGAGATCTGCTCATAAACAACATAAACATGCTGTTTATGAGCAGATCTCCCACTCACCTGATGGAGCAGCGCTCCAAAAGCTAGTGGCGTTTGCTACCAAATAAACCTGTTGAACTTTAACCTGGTGTTGTTAGACTCCTTACTGTGTTTATCCCGTTTTCTGGCCATTGTCTTTGGGAGCTGTGGAAAATTTCAAAAGCAGTCTATTCATATTTAAGTAGCTATTTGCCAAATGGCATTTTAATGGTGCGAGCAACACTGGAAGCGTAATGTTTGATTAGATTTTTGATCATTTTCTTACGCATATCCTTATAACTTTCAGTCTGATTTTTAACTGGATAGTCATCTGTGAGATTTTGAATGAATTAATCATCACAAAATTGATCAAATTAGATGGTGGTCTATTCCACACATTGTGTGGTTGCAGTTTATTCATTTCATACTTTAGCTCAAGTTATGTAATCAATGTAAACAATTTGTTTAGTGAATTTGCTATCATGTTCCCATCTCATTTTTTTCTCTTGTGCGAACAAGTTCAATTACTTTCCCCATAAAAAAATTGTAGGTACTAGAATCACCCACATGACTGACCCATTAATCCTTTCCAATGCATCACAATTTTGAATGTATGGTGCCCAAAATTACATGCATTATTCCAAATCTGATTTTAATAACAAATACCAATCATACAGAATTGAAATAACCCATTTAATTTACAACTCTTGCATTCGCAGCTGTAATTTATTAGTCCAATTGACGATCATAAATGGAGCAAAACTTTGATGCAATGCTGATAATCACCAATTCTACTTTCCTTTTCCCACTTTGATGTTGGATGCCAATCCATTGATGTTTCTGGTCTAATGAACATGAACTTACATGATAAGTTGTGGGTTCAAGCCTCCACCATTACACTCCCATGCCAGACTTCAGTTCATAATTTAAGATCATTCTTTAATTTGGTCCTAGAGAGCTGCATTGCTAGAAGTACTCATTAATTTAAAACATTATTGTTAAGTTTCTACAAAGGTGCAGGTTAGTGTACAGATAATTATTTTTTTCACTTACACAAGCACCTATTAGAATAGGTGAGCATTTAAATGTTCCATGGCATTATAATGAACAGCCATTGGGTCTCTTCACTACCTATGACATCAACACTAGATAAACTCATCCTGTTGATGTCTGTGCGATCTTGTCACGTGCAAAGCATTCTCAAGTTTGACTAAGAAGCAACAGTGGCTTCAACACTTAGAAATGGGGTTGATAGATGGGTGGGATTGATAGATGGATTAACTAAAGGGGGTTAAAATGAATGGGATGGGTTCATGGAATTAGGACTACTTTTCTTATGGAAGATAAACAACCACATGGACTGGTTGGGCTGAAGGACCTGTCTCCATTTCTATGTAATTCACCGCATGGATCAATGAATTTTTTAAGCTATTTGATCCTTCTGCATCAAGATCCAATGGGCATTCGTGTTTGTAACAATGTTACTGATACAAAATCCAAGTTGGTAGATAAGCTTGCAACAGACACCAACATGCAGAACTACATAACCTCTAAAGAAACAGATGTTATTGCTGTACCTTAATTCTTAAGAAATCAATAATCTCTATTCAATTTCTGATAATAGCAGTAATTAACATAATTCAAATGTTAATTATGAATGAATGTTTGTCAAAAGGTTTCAAGTCAGAATGGAGTTAAGAGAAACAATCTTGGAGCCATTTTGTAAATTACTCATGCTGTCAAATAATCCATAAGGATTATTTATAGATTTTTACATATATCTAATTGTTTTTTAAAATTTAACTTGTTCATAGCTGACTAAGACCCGCATGATTGTTAAAATATTCACCCCATTTTCACATAGCAATAAAGGTTAACTTTAGGAATCGTTCTCCTTACAGACAATGAAACCAAAGCTTTCCGTTAACTTTTTAATCTTTAAGGCTTTTGAATAATTTACAAAATAGATTAACTTAATTTTATACAATGAAGTGAATTTTCTCATGTTTTTAAAGCATTTAAATGTTAACCTGTTCATTCCAAACATCCATAAAAATGTAAAACCATACACTTTAAAACACAATGCTGCAACTTTTACTTTACATAGTCAGACATTTCAAAACACTACAGGAAACCATATGATAAATAACCATTTGAACAATAAAACTTACATTTTAACTAAAATTAGTAAGCAACAATTCAACCACTATTTCAGCAAGTGTACAATTTGTTTGAATTCAAGGGAAATATTTTATGATTTTGAAACTCAGAACAATATCTGAAAGAATGATAGAAGCAGATTCAATAGTAACTTTGAAAAGGGAACTGGATATGGAACAGGAGATTGGGACTAATTAGATAGCTCTTTCAAAGAGTTGCACAGGCATGAAGGATTCATAGCCTCCTGTATGATTCTCTTTAGAAATACAAATTATGAACTAAAATTGTGAAAATTCTTCAGGAAGCTGAAAGACTTGATCAATTTTAACCTTAACCAAATAATACAGAAGTTCAGACAAAAATATGATTTTAGAAAATTTAATAGGTAACTTCCTCAACAAACTCGTTTTTTTTTACAAACTAAATGTTTTGTCATGAGACTGTACATTTAGACTTTCTCTTCAAATTAATCTATAGTGAGAAGAATTGATCCCCCTCCACTGCCCCATACATTTATTATTGATACATCAACACACAGAGTGATGTGGGGACAGGGGCAGGCATAGGGGTGGCAGACTTGATCCTTGTTCTCTGAAGTTATGTTATTTTGAAAAGATACAGAACCAAACACTTCCCCAAAGGAGTGGAGGAATATTAAAAGGGAAGTTATTAGAACTTTTGGCCATCCCCTGACAACTGTCTTCAGATGTGTTTGGTGAAACTCTGGAACCCTGTCATATAAAGTATTTCAGATGCAGGTGCAAATAGGGTCCAGTTAAAAGGTGTGACAACTAACCCAAACAATGAAGAAATATACGGTGAAAACTTATCATGCATCTTAAGAAGCAGATTATTCATCCATATTCAAATAAAACAAATAGAATTCATGACTGTCAATAGAAAGACTTATATGCATTTCTCAAGACATTTACCAATTTAGAAACTGTAAAAACGTTCATGATTAGCATTAAGTACAGGAGCTATGGGAAGGCATTACAAATATTTGATTAATTTGCTATCTGCCCTTCCTTAACTGAATATAATAATTGAGATAAAAGCAAAAAACTATGAAGCTGGATAACTGAAATAAAAGCAGAAAGTGTTGGAAATGCTCAGCAGGTATAGCAGCATCCATGGATAGAGAAATAGAATTAACATCTTGAGTTGAACGAGTCTTCTTAAGAAGTGAGAAATTCTGAAGAGTCATATTTGATTCAAAATGTTAACTGCTTCTCTCTCCACAGATGCTACCAGACCTGCTGACCATTTTTAGAACTTTCTGCTTTTAGTTTGACCATTCTGATCTTTCTCTCAATTATCTTCAGATTTCTTTCCTTCCCTCCACTGCAGTCAGATTTCCTTTGTCCTGCCCACACTGCCTGGTTATTCTAAATAATTTTGACCACATTCCGTCACTTTGTACACATACTTTGTCATAGCCAGCCCCAATTTAGTCTCTCTGCTGTCTATCGTGCACCTATTTGATCTCCCAAGAAAGCCCTTTTCTATCTCCAGACTTATCTAGCATGGTTATTGATACCCCTGCTGTGGCACTACACCAGTTGCTACTATTGTACTGCTATTTCATACCAAGAAACTTTTTTTATTTGAACAATGATAAAAATTAATTTAAAAATCATCTTAATATATTGTTTTTCACCAAGGCATTTTTTAAGAAAAATTGTTTGCTTAACATAATGATGTTAAATATCTTAGTGATGAGCTATTTAAGTTTTTACAAACGAAAATAATTGAGAAATGAAAACAGTAAAAGACAATGAAGAATTCACAAAATGCTAACATGGTAAAAGTGATTAGATTAAAGTAAGAAAACAAAAAAAAGTGTGAAGAAAAAAAAGCCCAAACAGCAACAGGAAAGAAGAACACAAATAAAGGAAATATTCAAAGAAGGAAAACATAGGAAATGCACAAAAAGGAATACATCCATAAACACAGAAATAAATGAGTGGAGTGAAATGTCATTGACAATTCATAAATAAAGACACCTATTAAATGGTAATTTGACAGAAAACATGTTTTGGATTTATTTCAAAAGTTGATTTTAACAACTAAATTTTCTTTCACCATGTCAATTAAAACAGGATGTCTTTCCCTTCAGAATTGTGACACAAACAAAGTATACGAGTTTAGTTTCCTGCAATTATTTTTTTGGTGATGAGTCAACAGGCTAGGCATCATCTTGTAATGTCCATTGAGGTACTAAACAACAAGTAAGATTTATTCAATCTTGGGGAGTATCAACATCGAACACTTTACATTTGCTTCTTTTATTTAACAAAAGGATTGAAAATGTTAGTTAATGGGATAATTGCAGAAAACTTTACCAAAAAGGAATACAATTGTTTTATATTTAACATTTTACATCAAGAATTCTTAAATTCAAATGTTGAAATGAGGACTAAAAATTTTAATAGTATCATGATCATGTAGAATAGCTAGATAATAACATTCTTATTAAGAGAAAGTTGAAATTTTTCTTTTTTTTTGAGAATAGCAGGATAGCTTATCTTGCAATATTAATTATAGCTTTGGACCATATAATTTTCATGTATTTTGAATAATTATTTGAAGTCATTGATTTCACATACCAATATCTTACTTCAAAACATGAATATACTTTTATTTGGTGTATAATGCAACAGATGGATAAAGGTATTGATTATTACAATCTATACTGTGCATTCTGATCTCAAAGCTCACGTTGCTCAGAGCACACACAACGTCAGTCTGTTTGCTCAACATTTTACTAGAAAATTCAGAATCTGGTTTACAATGAACAATTCAATAGTTCTATAGTTGTGAAAGCAATTACAAAATGATCAGTAAAGTTAATTAGGTAACTTCATAATTCATGATTTTAAAAGCTATAAGTAAGGAAAGCAAAAGCCCCATTGGACAACAAAATGCGTACCAATTTTGGATAACATTAAAAGAAAACCTTAATTCTAATGAATCTTATATACAAAACATGGCACTCTCTTAATTTTATCAATTTCTAATTGTCTTTAGAATCAAAAGTAAAATCAAGTTTGATTAATCAAACCTAATTTGATGTTTAGACCTAAACCGGTTTATGTAGTTAACAACGTACCAATTATACATCTAGACCATAAGCCAGAATTTGGTATTACAGATATCAATATGTCGTCATAATATCTAGTTGTATTATTCCTTAAAATGAAAAGATTTTTCATGTCTCTACGGAGGAGGCACAAAGAAAACAGAGAACAAATCTGATTTTTATCCTGATGAAAAACATTCCAAATAATTTCAAATTATTTTTCCATCAAACATTTTGGGAATTTCCTAATGATGCAGTATTAAAGAGACTATGGGGCTTTGATAAACAGTTTCAATAATCTATAATTATTTATCATGCACTCAATATATTTGTAATACCACTTTTTCATAAGTGGGGAAAGCAAATATGCTGCGATGTACAATGCTTACAACACCTTAAATTATAAAATTAATTTATTTCAGAGTTGTAGAAATTCAGTAGAACATTAACTGATTAATTTATATATTAAAGTGTAAATCAATTATCAAAATTACCCTAGCTACAATAAATAAGAGTTAAACATTTAACCACAAGTATAACTGCTTATAATGTGCAATTCCCCCCCCTCCCTACCCCCCAATCAGGTTTGTTAATTTCCACTTCATTTATCCTTGTGCAATGTTGGTTTTAAACAGTTGGGCATTTTAAGGAATTGCATTTTTTATTGTTAGTAGAGACTACAATATCTACTCAATGTATTTCTCAAAACAAAATTACATATGTTCTAGTGAAAAAAGGGTTTGTCAATTCAATATAAGTATTGATTTTAAAAGATTATGGACAAAATTCAAACCGTACTAATAAAGATTTTCAGAAATTTGTATATGGCTTTAACCGTAAATTCTTGGTTTATACTTTTTTTAAATCTTAGAGGATAGCTCCCCCATTTCGAATGTATTTTTTAAATAGAAAACAAGGTTGCAACTTGTTTGTTAGAAGAATTTTACTATATATTACTATATTGAATGCACATTTTATATATTCCAACATCGAGGCATTATAACATTCTGGTATTAGTTTAAGATAATTGAAAGTTGAAAATAAGGACTTTTTCTGATCAACTAGTTAATATCTTTCATTTTCAAATGAAAATGATACACTATAATCACAATTTAAAAGGTAACGTTGTTAAAAGTTTAGATTTGCTATCAGTTTTTGATCATTTCAAAATGAGATACATTGATACCTTCGGTATTTAAAACTGATTCAAGTTGAGTTGATAATTATGGGAAATGCAGAGAAAGCCTTAAGGAACTGTAGAGTTTGAACCGACTCCTGGTAGAACAAAGATTGAAAATAGATACCATTGCTACAATGAAACATATCAAACTAGTTTTTCTCGTCTCTGCCATAAAGTAAGCTTCTACAAAGTGTCAGAGTTTGGATATTTATTACCTGTTCATTCTGTATTTATTAACTTTGCACCAGGCAATTTTTGGTAACAATTTTTTAACAATGCAGCTCCTATAAGGTCCTACTTTCCAGTTGCCCCTCCCCCATTTTGGATCGCCCTTTATTTAAAGTGGTGCTCGAATTGATCATTAATATGGTAACCAAATTAAGTCGATATTTTCATATTTTTGCGTGCTTCCTAAACATGTGAAACATTTTATTTGCTTTCTCCACGGCAGTCATTTTGCACAATGACCCTAACTCCAAGTACAGTAATTACATAGATTAAATATTCAATTGGATCACCAGATTAAGGATAGTTTTTCTTGGCTATTCTCAAATACATTGTGTGCAGCAAATGCAATTATTTTACAACATACTTTTTAAATTACACCAATAAATCATACCTCCATTACGCTTGGAACAAAAAAAATGCACATCCTTCGCGGCTAATCGATATATTTTAAACTTTGTGACGATTGTTACAATTTCCCAGAAAAAAATATTATTGGGCAAACGGAATATACGATTGAAACAGAAGATTTAGCAGGAGTCAACGTGAACGAAATGTATTTTAATTGCACGTTTTAGTTCAATTTTAAATATATAAAAACGTGATATGCGCTAAAGCACCGCATATTATCTAGTCAATTAAAGTAGACAGCCCCAATCATGAAGAATGATCGCAAAATACAAATTAATCTATTAACGATTATTTGCTTTTTATCGGGAGGCTTCCTCCCTCACGCCGGGGTATCGTTAGCCATATCGCTAAAGGGCGCTTTAGCTTTAAACAATTTTAAATCGGCAATACCAAATTTCTTACATTCGCGCCTGCCAACAAAGAAAAGGAAACGGGCTTTGAATCTCGGATGTACATTTTTCGTTCGTTCTCAACACTTCCGCCAATGAAGTTGTGCAGTGTGAATTTTGTTCACTAATTTTCCTCCCCTCGCAACAAAAACGCTCCATTTAAAAAAAATGAAATTTGCACGAAAAGCGATTCGGCACACGTTAACAAACAGACCGGATTCACTACTTTTAACAAACTTACTCCAATACATCTGTGGGCAAACGTTAAAACCAACAACTTTTCAAAGACAAAAGACCCTTAGTTCCAATATTTTAAAACGGCAACGTTGTCTTGTGTGAACAACAGTGATGTGGGCTTCTTAGCTCGAATTGAATAAGAAAGCGGCGAAACTGCTAAAACTTTCACAAGATTTTTTTTTCGACCAGAATTTCGATGCGATCGTGTGAATTGTCCTTTTTGGTGGGGTCCCACCACCAGTCAAAATCTGGGGATGAAGACACACGGGCAAAAGCGTAGCCTGAAGATTTTGACATTAAAAAAAAATTACGCCTTATTTATTAAGGAGCAGCCATTGCAACTTTTCAGTTTGTGGTGGCGACGCGTTATACATCTGAACGTGGTGTCCTTTCTACATTATTCAGCTTCAACGGGGGAGGGGGGAGAAGAACAGGATGGGCAGATCACTAAGAAAATACACTCCCCTTCCCCCACCACCACTAACCAACCAACCCCCCACCACCACCATCATCAGCAACTCGCGCAACCACCACATTGGGGGAACTGCAGCAGTCAGGAGAATTTTCGCGCCATCGCCCTTGTAAATGGCAGCTTGATTTAAACCAATGAATGAAATTTGCAAGCAGAGAGAAAAAAACTTGGTCAACGGTAGCGAGGCTGAAGACGCTTGATAGGATCTAAGAGTCGGGCTGTGTGCGAATGGGAAGGCAGAAGGAAAAGGGGGGGATGGGGGAAAAAAAAGAGCGCTCCAACAACTGTTATTCCACAATCGGTATGTTTCTCCGATTGTTGGTGTAAAGCTTGCCCCTCCTCCCCTCTCCCCCAGTATCTTTGAATAGCTGGCATTCCTCACGTGAGAAGTTGATGTGTAGTTTGACCACGTGGCTCATTCAGCCGGAATATTCAGGGATTTTTTGAAGCCGCATTTTATTCAGAGGCGGTGCTACGAGTAACGTGCGGTGTGACATTTTCACAGCCTGTTTGCGAAAGGGGTTTTGGGGGAAAGACAAAAAAATAGTTTTTTTTCTCTCTCTCTACAGCCCGCCATTCTAGACTGCTAACACTACTTGTTCTGGGAATTAATTTTATCATCGTCTTTTTTTGTAAGAACTCTTCCTTTCCTCCCATCTTTGTATTTAAGTCGACCGATTATTTCTCCAGAGGGAAAGATAAAGACGGAAAGATCTTTGCTTCTCTCTTTTTTTTGCAGTTTTAACAACATGAACAAGCTCTATATTGGGAATCTTACCGAAAACGTAACCACTGTGGACTTGGAAAGTCTGTTCAAGGAATGGAAGATTCCCTTCACTGGACAGTTTCTGGTGAAAACTGGTTATGCTTTTGTCGATTGTCCAGATGATAACTGCGCTATGAAGGCTATAGATACGCTGTCAGGTAAGTAATTTAATCCCGTGCACTCCCCAATGTGATCTCAAGTTTTGAGGCTAAAGAGCCGTGAACCTTGTTCGGTGCGAGGCCTAAAAGCAGCTTCTTGCGCACCACTTTCGCACAAACTGAACTGGGAGTGGGTGGTGGTGGTGGTGGAGGAGGCGGGTGGGGGGGAGGCTGTTTACACCCGAGTGTTTCACAAATACCCATTTCCACTCTCCCTACTTCCCGCCACACTTTCTTCAGACGTTCGCTGAAGGAATTGGGGATTTTCCTTCTATCCTATAATCTAATTTGGATTATATGTGTGTATATATATTTTTAGTGGACCCCGGTCTGTGCCGCCTCTGCACGCGGTCTTTTTCCCCCTTCCTGCTCTGTTTAATGATATTACAGCGCCCAGTGGCTTTTAGCAGTAACTAAACCAGGATACATTCTGCACGGGGATGCTTTTATGATTTGCTCATTCCTTATTTAAACTGGAGCAGCGGTTTATGGGGATGGGTGGGGGGGTTGAGACGGTATTGGGAGAATTCAGCCCGGGTCGCTGCACCTTCTCGCTAATTGTAGGCCTTTAGCTCGGAGCCACCATTCAAATCAATGTTTGCCTGAGACAGGAACGCACTCTTCAAATTTTATACTGCACTAAATACAAATAGAAGCGAAAGTTCCCTATCCAAAGACCATTGACACTATCAATTTTATTTTCGTTCGTTTCGTCCCGAAAGCGCGAATGCGTTTCCAGTCGGCCATACTGAGTCCCCAAAAGTGTCCTTTAGGACTCGACCACTAGAAACATGGCTGAAAATTAGGGTTACAGAACAATTGAGACCACGACTTGATTTAAAAATTTTAAAAAAAAAATACCTATTCACATCAATTTTGGGAGGGATTGCGGTTTACTGGTTTCCTCACATTTACACCGAAATTTCTTGTCAGTCGGAGCCCGAGATTTGTAAACGTTAGTTTGCCCTTGCAAGTTGTTGGTCAGACACGCACCAACTTAAACGTTTAGGGTCGATGCACTAAAAGCGGTCAGTTTTGGATGTTTGAAGTGTTTAACACGCATCCTTGTATTTTGTGTATTGCCTCAGGTAAAGTGGAGCTGCACGGGAAATCTATCGAAGTGGAACATTCCGTCCCTAAACGACAAAGGTAAAAGGTTTAATTCGTATCAGGTTTCTGTCCGCACAGGTAGAATTAAATAAAATGACTGTTTGATTAATGATATGTGTGTAGAATTAAATATTACGCAAACGGTGCGAGCCTCTGGACTTGATGTGCTTAATTTAGCATCTAGTTTCCGTTTGAACTTGCTGCTTTGTATCTATTTTTGGCCTCGTATTTTGTTTATAATCAATTTCTTGTATTTTTTTACATTGCGCGAGAATTTGATTAAAACTGCATTTGATTCGAGAAGTCCAAAGAACTTTTTAATTCAAACTCCCAAGACCCTGATGCAGTATTTTTGAAAAGTTTTGGGCGTCAGCAGGAAATGCTGTGAGATGAGCCTTGTATTATGCTAACCGACAAACACGTGAGAAGTTCTCAATTTAAGAGTTTTTAAAAATCCGAAAATCACTATCGAATGTTTCCTCTTGTACACTAATGTAGATGTGATGTGGAAGGAAAGCATTTAAATGTTTTGAGGCGTTTCACTTAAACGCTAATATGCAATCGATTATTCCATCGAGTTTAAAATTAAATGCTCGAGGATCATTCAAAAATGCTGTTGCCCAAACACACAGATGATGGAATGAGCCTAGGGTATTATCTTTTTCAGGAGTTGGAGTTAAATATTAATTTTTAAGTTTTTGGCTGTCTTAAAACCCATTATTTCAGAAAGTAATGTCAGCTGTTGCATTAAAAAAAAGTCACCAATGGTTCAAGCGTTTCATATGGATCTACAAGTTGAATTGTTTGTTTGTGATGGGATACATTTCTTGTGCCAAATTACTGGTTTTGTATTTGACTAGGATGTGATGTTTTTTCTCTAGTGGTACTTTTCTCTCTCTTCCTCTTCCCCCCCCCCCCCCCCCCCCCCCAAGTTTTTCTGCACAACAAATTTTGAATGTATGATTTAAAATGAAACCAATTTTATCTCATCAAAGTAAGTTTAGTTCAATGTAATTTGACTTTTTTGTAGAGTCCTGTGAGATTGCCCCTTGAGGTTGCTACATTTAAGAGATACAAATGATTGAATGGGCAAAATTTAGTATGGGAGGAAGGGCCTTTAGGTAGCTTCCTATCTTGACATTTGTTTCTCCCCCATTCTTCCATATAAGTTTTTGAACTCGGTCCACACTACTTTTATTCAATGTCCTATGTAGCTAATTAGTGCAACATGACTAAAATATCAATTTTGAGTGTTTTTAAAAAATATATTTGAAACTAATCCAGGAATTTAAAATAATACTTGGGAGCATGAAGACTTGAATCCAAAACTTGTGTAAATGATGTAACTTCATGAATAATGCCATGTATTATGAGACTGATTTTGTATAATCATTTAACACTTTTTTTTAAAGTAACTCAATCTAACTCGATCAAAATTGGTTAGGTAGAGTAGGAACTGTACAACTATTCTGTTAATTTTACTAATTTTGCATTGCAGTTCTTGATTTAATAAGCAAAGATTGAATAGTCGTGAACCAAATTAATTCGTCCATTCTACCCTTTCATGATGAGATAAAACTTGAAATTTTCAAGGGTGCATACGGTTCATCCTAGTACTTTTTTAACCATTTTATCAAATATGAATGGCTTAGTTATTAGCAGGAGTTCAACCTTTTGATTCTTGCCTTTGCGTCATCTTTTTAAAACTTGTGCCCATTTTTGTTCTGACCTAGAAAGTCATTGTTTGTTATTTTGGACTTCATATTGGTAAATATATTCTGAAATATAGGCCATATTGCACACTTAATTTGAAAACGCAGTTATCATGTGGAATTTTCTGAAACCTGAATTTAAGATGTTGTGTCCCTTAATGCTAGTGTGCAGTTGAAATGTCTTTGCACAGATCTGAAGGTGGAAGTATAGTCCTGGGATTAATTGCCAGTGTGACTCGTGTGCGTACTAAAATGGTGCAGTGTGTAGTCTCCTCGAGAGGCCATCTTGAATTCTCTGAGTAATATACCTTGAATCTGGGTAAAAAGCAGGGTTTAAAATTGCTGTTGTCATCCATTGGATCTCTAAGACTTCATACGTTAAATGGAACATACAAACACAGGACCTAAGAGGAAATTGAAAGTATGCTCTTTCCTAATGGAGACTTTACCTTGAGAAGTGAAACTTTGGTGCACATAAACCAACACATGCAGCGCTCTATTGGCAGGTAGTGTGTTTTTGTAGTTTGCACAACAGCTCGTGTCTGGCCTCATTTTGCATTCTACAGCTGGTGTTCCATCAGTACTGTAGTATGACATAAGAATCACAATTGAAAATAAAGATCGCTTAACAATTAACACGTTTTGTGAAATATCAAGTGAGAAAGCGGTTGTGTTTCAAAACGTTGCTTGGTTTCCAGAATTTTATTTTCAATCTGGCCCAGTAAGTTGATAACTTGGGTATTTTGTAGGTCTTAAGATCAAATACCAATCTTGATGAGTTTGACGTCAATGCATGAAATTCAGTTGCCGCCTTGGAAGGGAGACTTGATCTTTTGGGGTGGGTGTGGGGTGAAGGGAAGGGGAAGAGTTACCAAAGTCAGATCAAATTCTAATAATCATTTGTAATGGGTCTGAAGAAATTCTTGGCCCCATCAATTGTGACCCCAACCAAACTGAGGTACTCGCTGTGCATTTACATAATTCAAACATATATATTTGAAGTTTAGAATATTTGTAATGTGCATCACTTTTCAGTAAGTCCAAACGTTATATTAGCATTTCATTTTCTGACTTCTTTGAAAATATGTATAAAATATTCAAAGGATTGAGATGGTGAATGTGCTACATAAATACAAGTTATTGTATATATTGAAAAGCATACGTGGATTGTTTTTTTTAAAAAAAAGGATTGCTCGAGATAAGCTGCCCAAAATACTGTCAAAAGGATCAGTTTAATATTTGAATGTAACTTTCTTGTGTCCATTATGCCTGATAGATTCATATGTAAATCAATGTTTGTGGAATAGGATTGATCAGCTAACTTTATTTAGTCATTTTGCTATGGCAGTTTTTGGAATCTTGCATACGTATCAGTACAGGAGCCCACCCAGTTTGCTGGTATGTGAATTCTGTGAGCTGTACTTAAAGCCTTTCCTACACAAATATTCACTTTGGTCCGAAGAACTGAATTAGTGAACATACCTTTTGGTATTTGCATACTCCTACTTTGTTTTATGTAATTTTTTTTCAAACATTGCTTTGTAGGGGTTTATTGGATCTGGCCAGAATTTGCAAATGGGGGTGGGGGAAAGCTTGCTTTACTAATAACAGACCAACAATTGATATATGCAACTGTTTCACCCTGGTCTTCCTGCTCAGTTTTCATCAATGCACAATGTGCATATTTATCCAAATGCCAGAGTCCTGCATTTTTTCATGTTTCAAGTTGGGAAATTCAGTTTGAATTATCTAGTTTTTTTTCTCTTGTGACTTGAGATGTGCATAGTTGAGCAGCGAGTAGTTTCCCTCGTTTGTTCACTTTGCCTCGAGGTTTGGAGGCAAAGTGAGTGTGGTACTGCTAATCCACATCCTCATCACGTAAAGAAAGGTCAAGAGGTGGTGTTAGTAAGGGTTTCCATAAAGTTGTGTTGAGGCCAGAGGACCAATCAGGATAAAGTGTGCTTAATTTGTTATTCAAAGTGAAATTCTTGGGCCCAGCAGTCACTGCATTCCAGCTCGCGTTGGAACGTTCAGAACTGACGTGGGTACGCCCACCATTGCAAAAGCGACCTTTGTACCTGCTGTGAAAGGCAGGTTGGGAATATGGTGCCATAGAGCACTTACTGAAGCGTTAAAAGGATGAAAGACTGCACACTGTTATTGGAGAGGGCATGGTCAAAGCTTACTTGGTAGAAGGGTGGGAGTATGTAATGGGGGAGGGTTAAACCTTTTAAGATGTCTTTTATGCCTCATGTTTGAATATATGGTTTAAATTTTCAAAATGCACATCCAAACTATGCATATTTATTGGCTTTGCAGGGTCTTTTTCAGTTAGTATTTGCAGGGCAAAATTATTATAAGAAATTGAGAATCTATAATCAGTTATTGTAAAATTGTTTAATGAATTCCCAACTGAGATCCTATTCACATACACCAGTTTGAATGATATGGGAAGCGTGTGTATGTCTCTCCCATTTTGATGTTTGTAGCAGAGTTCTGTAGTCTTTACTTGATGTCACAGCAGCTGGTGTCCAGTGGACAATGTACATGCTCGCAATCTGATTATGCAAACAGCCTGCTGTCATTTGTACAACGGGCATTTTAGTTTTGGGGGGATGGGTACAGATCTGACACTTGCACCTGGGGTTAAAATCTGTCTTAAGAATTTTGGTAGCTATATGAGTAATACTTTATGAACAAAGTATTCTCTAAGCAGTGTCATTTATTTTCCTGGAATGAAATTGTAAACACTTTTTATAAAAAAAAACCTGCTTCATGTGCATTTTGGTAAGAGAAGCTTGAGGCCCAAATTGATTTGCTGTATCTGTAAAGTAATGAAAAATGTCTGTGAAGTAGTGGGTGTTCTTTCCTCTGTCTAGGGTTACTTCCTCCTTGACCTCTGACTACAATCAGTAAAGAGGGCAGCCATTGCATACTAGGCAGCTGAACTGCTTTTGATTGTTGAATCGTGTGTAGGGTATCTGTTGCGATTTCCTACCACCAATGTCTTTTTTTTCCTGTTTTGTAGATATTTTGGGATTAAAAATGTGGAAATAGTTTGTTTTATGCCATGTCATTCCATAGTGCTGTTTATGGCATATAATAGATCTGTTATGTTTAAATCTTAAGTCTGGTAGAAGTGTCCGTGCTGTGGTGTAGCCTTAGAACAACAATTTGCTAAATGCAGAGAGAATGGCGAGTATAATCTGACACGTTTGTTCAGTATATTGACTCAAACTGCTTAACAGCTCTTCATTATATTTTGAAACTGGTTTAATTGTTCACCTTGTATGTATTTAATTTCAATCTGTGGCTTATTTCCGTTACAACTAAAGTTAACTTTAGTGTTGTCTTTAAATTCAATGAGACCTAAAGTTTCAACATTATGCACTCATGTTTAACCATGACTTGGATCTAATTGATCAAAAATTATTTTAGGGGATGGGGCAATAGAAATTGAATCAAATTCCTGGATCCAGGCTGACTGCAATAACATTTCTGTGGAGAGTTGCTCTTGTATGGTCTAAAGTTTTGATTTTTCTCTGCACCACCCATTAACCTACTTGGTCCAATGTCTTAGGATTTTTTACTCAATATTTAACTATCCTCGATTTCTAAATTTTGGGTTCAATCAGGAAGATGTGCATGGTGATTTTTAAACCATGACTGGAGTACAAATTTCTTGGCTCAAAGAAAGCTTTAAGGATGTTTCTTACATTGAGGACATCTTTTGAGTGACAGGGAATCAATTTCTTCATTGTACCAGAAATCCGGCAAAAGCAGATGCAAACTATCTTTTCTGTGTATTTTGAGCTTTACAGTGTACCCATGGTAGTCATTGAGACATTGCAGGAATGAGCAAATGGCTGCAATTACAATAGCTTTCAAAAGTGAAAATTTAGTTTACTAGTAATAAATGGTGTGGCTTTTTAATGGCCAACTGTTAAAACATGGGAGTGGCTAATCTTGGTAATTTTGATTAATCTGTTACTAACTGCACTTCACCTGAAGCATAACCATGTTCCCTTCTTAGATGTGTAGAATATGTGAAAAGTGCCACTTTCTTATGGATGTGGTGTCACTGTCAGTTGCAAATGTGATGTATAGTTTTTATACAAGTTTCCAAATGAATATTACCATTCTGAGCTGATAAATTTAATCTGGTATATGATTATGGTTCAGGTAAAGTGCAGTTTAGTAACAGCTTCAAAATCTGTTTGATTCTTTTTGATATACCTAGTTAGTTTTGCATGATTGATCACGCTTGACATTTCTGTTGTGGTAATGAAACAATATTTAGAGCAAAAGTTGTAGGATACAATACCTGTGGACGATCACTTGATGGATGCATAGTAATATGGCTTACATTTTGAATCTTCGTGTCACTTTTTAATTCAGCAGTATTGAAGTTGCATCAAAATCTAATTTAGAAATCTTTCAATATACAGCTGTGTATTGAACTGATGAGCCATATCTGATGTGACACTGGGCAATGAAAGCATGTGTTGGTGTTCTTTGCTAATGTTCTTTGCTAATGTTATGTATAATAGAATAGTTCAAAAATTAATGGTGCACTGCAGAACACTTTGCAACCATGTTAATTACAATGTAGCTTAACAATTATAAAACTGAAAGTCACAATATAACAAAGGTGTTCTAACTTCCGCTTGAGTTTATTTTATAACAGTCTCGAGCTTGAGTGTTCTGAGCACAGCCACATTCTCTTAACCACTGAAAATTGTCTGGTTATGTTTCCCTGCCTTTTCTCCTTCACTTGTTTATACTGTGTGTGCAATGTACAAGGTCAAAATTCTAAAATAAGTGGAACAGGTTAATGTATGTGATGTTTTGTATTTACTAACATTGAAATGATCATTATACTGCCGTAGCTATTTGATATTAGAGATGTAAATAGTCTCTCTTAAAACTTTGTATTCATTTAAATACATGGTTAAGTGGCATTCGTCATGCCTGCTGGGATTCCTGTACACCAAATACATTTTTTAACAAGCTGAATCATGAGCTATATAATTTCATTTAACATTCATCTATGTTCAGAAATGCAATTTGTTCTCTCACTGAATTGATAAATATCAATACCTTAATTCCTTCAACTCTTCAGACCCTTGTTGACTTCTAATATTGAGAATTTCAAACTCGGGGGAATCTGTGCACACTTCTGTAAGATGACTAATAGAATATTTTAAATGTTTAGATTAATACTTGACACAGCAATTTGAAAAAAATCAAAACTAGAGTTCTAGCTGTGAAAAGGCAGCAAAATTATATCATCATCTCTTACACAATCCAATTGTAAAAAGTGATTTATGAATCCTTTCATTACAATACAAATTTACCATCTTTTAGATGTGCGTAACTTATTACATGGGAATGAAAATGTAGCCTACAAATCGTTCAATCTTTAGTTGAATTTAAAAAATCTTGTCAAAAAGCCCAAATACCTGATTTGATTTTTGAGATTTCTCTCGTTTGTTAAACTCCACTCTGTACACAGTGTTGAATCGAAATGAACTGTACCGTAACTTTTAAATATGTTTTTAGAATGCATCTAATTTGAAATAGTTGTATCCATTATTGTTTGTAAGCAAATTGGCTTAAGTCAGCAAAACATACCAGCTTTAGTCCAATAAAATTTAGCTTACTGTTCATTTACAACCCAAATGTGTCTCAATGAAATGGCGACTAGTTTTAGAAAATAATTAATTTGAAGGGATTTTTTAAATGTGCTCTCTGCAGATGGTGGCAATATTTTAAAATTATCTACTTTGGAAATGAAATGATGTGCGCTTTGAGCAAATTTTAAATTATATGGTGCAAATGGCACAGTTTTCTTTTTCTATGACTGACTACTAGAGTTGCATGCTACATGAAATTTTGCCAATGGGGGTAGAGAAGGTAAAGGAGGATATGTCTTAAACCTATTCTGAAGAATGAGTTATAAGATAGTTCTTTAATTCTTAAACCTATTCTTAAAAATGAATCACTTTAAATCTATTAAGAATGAGTCACTAATATAGTTCAAGCATAACAGCTGCTGAAATATTAAAATACAAGTTGCAAAAGTTGACGTGCTGCTTTCCTGAATTTGAAGTTCTGTGCGGTTTAGTCTACATGTTGTAACTTTTAAAATCCAAGATAAAATTGGATTTGCTGTTGCATTTCAAATTGCTAGTCACAGGTTTGATCTTTTATTCCAAAAGATTGAAAGATCATCATCTAATATGATTGATGTAATCAAGATATCCCTGATTAAACAGACTAATGTAGAAAAATTAATGTTAGTGTTAAAATAAATTTTTTACTTAATGTCAAGCTTGTTTGTGTGCTCAGTTTCTCCTCTACTGAAAAGATTTGCTTATTCTCTCCAAAACCGTTGTTCCTCTTCCTTATCAGAAGTTCTCTAAATCCTGCCTCTTTGCCCAAACTTTTGATTATCTATCCTATTGTGTGCCTTTATGAGGTTTCTTTTTGATACGCCTTGTAACATGTTTAAAAAATGCTATATAAATACAAAATTTTGTTTTTAATGCCAGGGTATAATTGCACTAGGCAGTCTTGAGTACCTCAACATGCTGCAAGTGCTGACTGGCTAATCAAATGGGGAAATCTCAGCTGAACTTGATCTTGTCCCTATCATTTGCTTTCAGCGAGGGTCACCTGATCATGTTTGGGAGCCAGTTTACTGGCTGTGCTTTCTCCTCTAAACTAGGGGTACCAAGATCAGTTGTAAGACTTGACTGCTGCTATGGCTAAGACTATGTAAATCAACCCAGGCTACTGATGTACCTCAGACTTTCTTAAAAGTTGGATGGGTTTATTGACTTCTTGTATTTAAATGTTTGCTCTAAAATTCAATTCATTTTAACAGTTAGTTATCTTGATATTAAATGCTGATAATGCATCCCTAGAGTAACTACATTTCTCGAATTCAAACTGCTTCAGAATGAAGCGATTTCTGCATTAAAATGGCTGAATTTGAAGTTTTCCTTTTAAATTTAAAAGTTTCTTGGAACACCAGTAAAATTTGTGTACTGGTTGTAAAGTTCTTTGCAGAAAGAAAATATGCAGCACCATGACCTCTTTACTGAAGACTGAAATTAATTCATAATTTAAGATTTTGTATAGAAGGATATTAAGTTGTATTTAAATAAGCTAGCTAGAGTATTTAGTAATACATTTGTTCAATTTTTTCTGAACATGCTATGAAATATGTAAACATAGCATTCAGGTTTAATTTCTAGGTTCCATTTTGTCAAATTTGAATTGTTTTGAGATATTAAATGGGCTATATAAATGCAAGTTGTTGTGATTTGCTATTAAAATTGACAGGAACAATTGTGTGTACACTGACCATTCAATAAGTGGCCCATCTTTAGTCTTGGGTGTGTTTTTGTTCTTTAAATGTCTCCCTTATTTCTTTCATTCCTCTCATCCCATTTGTTACTTGATGGAGTAAGATTTTACCAAGTGCCTGTTACTCTTTAGCAACTTGTTTAAGTGGGCATTGTTCACTTGAGGCCTTTGAGACTGGTGGATAGTTGAAAATATAACTCATCTGGCTTAGCGTTTGCTACCCAGCTCTATCTCACAGAATCCTGATTGCAACAACACTTTTTGTGCCTTTTTAATATAGTAAAACCAGCCAGGGTACTTCACAGGGATAGTATTAAGCAGAATTTGATTAAATGAAATAATGTTACACCCTTGGTCTATTGCATCCTTTAGTGCTTGTAGTTGTGGAAAGTTAATCTTCCATGCTATCTTTGCAACACAACCACTCTAGCAATATCCTCAATCATCATTTATAAATTCCTTTATAGCTTTGCAACCTGTCCAGCCCCGACACCCCTCTCCAGCCTGTGTTCCTGGTGTCCATTAACACAAATCACTAGAGCTAGTGCACTAGTAGAAGAAAATCATTTAAGGAGTCTAATGAAATGTTAGCCTTATCCCAAGGGATGGAATACAAAGGGTAGATGCTATTTCAGTTAAGAGAAGATTTCGCTCAAATTGCGATCAGTTTTGGGTGCTGAATCTCAGGAAAAATATATTGATCTTGGGAGGTATGGGGTGGATTAACCAGACTCGAGTTCAGTGTTTTAATTATGAGCTGTGTTGCATAAAATTCATTTTTATTCTTGTGTTTAAAAGGTTGGAGGCTGACCTAATGGAAATGGTTAAAATGGTAGGGATTCATTAGAGTAGATAAGAGAAACTATTTCCTCTGGAAGAGGAGTGCATAAGGGCATAGAGCTGGGTAAATTGAACAACAAAATTAGGAAGCACTTAGGCATAATTTGAAGATGAGGCAGAACTGCGGACTGAGGAGGAAGATGATGATGATGGACTTCAAAAGGACATAGGCTGGGCTGACACAAGATTAAGTTTAATGCAGAGAAGTGAGGTGATGCACTTTGGTAAGAAGAATGAGAGGCAATATAAGATAAAGGGCACAATTCCTCACAGGTGCTGCAATAGAGATACCTGGAGCGTATGTGCACAAATTTAAAGTGGCAGGACAGATGAGAAAGTGGTGAAATAAGGCATAGGAGATCCTAGGCTTTATAAATTGAGGCAAAGACTACAAAAACAAGGATAGTACAATGATCCCTTACAAAATACTGGGCTGGCCTCCACTCTAGTATATTGTGTCCAATTCTGATACTTCTGTGACTAGAGAAACAAGGGTGTTGAAAGGATTTTGAGTGGCTCCAGGGACGAGAGACTTCAGCTACCTGTAGATTTGAAAAGCTAGGGCTGCTCTCCTTAAAACAGAAAAGTTTGAAAGGGGATTTGATGAAAGTGTTTAAATCATGAGGGGTCTAAGCCAAGCAGTTGAACCAGAGGACACAGATTTAAAATGATTGACAAAAGAAGCAAGGACTAGGATTTGTAATACACTGCCTGAAAGGTGGGGTTTAGACTAGCTGAGTTGCGTTTGCAGAGAGCTGGTATGCACATAGCACACTGCATTCTGCGCTGCAGCCATTATATGAAGTTCAGATCAACCATGATCTAATCTGAATAGTGGAAAAGGCTCAAGGGGTGGAGTGCCCAGCTCCTGTTTCTATGCTATAACTGACCTCTCTTCACCAGCACAAGTGGCAGAACCTCTAGGAGTCTTTGCCCTAAACTTAAATCCCTTTGCATTGTTTTCAAAAGCGTCTTGGAAGTAATGGACCAAAAAGTATGTTTTTAGTCACCTCCCTCAAACAATAGAGATCCTTCTGAGGAAATCCTTTGGGACATTTTGCCATTGTAGAGAAGGCTTGTATTTTTGGGGATTATCTACATGGAATACACCAATCCAAAATGGTTTCTAGTGTTTGCCTCTTCTGTGGTTGCACTTTCAAAATTGAGTTTGACAATATGTACTTGAAGAAATTTTTCTTAATGTAAATAACCTGTCCTGTAGAAGCTTTGGAGAAAATTCTGAATTTTGTGATGCATTTTGATAGTCATGAGCGGGTATTTCCAGTCAAATATCAAGACAGATTTAAATTTAAAAGTAAATTGATCATGAACAAATGCGATTTTTCAAAAACTAAGTCTACCTCCAGTTTATGTCTTGAAGATGGTTTGTGTTTAAGCGTTGTGCTTTTTGCTTATAGGCTTGCCTGGCATGTTACAGATCAAGATGATTAAGTTGTAAATGTTTGCAAAATTTGACAAGTCAAGACCAGAGTATGATCCTTGATCTTCATTCAGATTTGTAATTTCACAAGAAAAAGTTGCAATGTAAAATGGTTTGTAACACACTGGTGAATAATTTAGATTCTGCACTTTCTGAATTTCGTTTATTTGTAATTTGAGTTTGGTATAAATTTGAAACTTTAAATGAATGGACTGAGTTTTATGAACTTGCAAATTTGATTTAAATATATTGTAATCAAGGAGTCTTGAATGCTGTTTTATGCCATTTATATCGAAAGCTTTGAGTCGAGCCTGAAATCAAATCTTAGTTTATTGTCCAGTTGTAATCTGATTTGTTTAATTCAGATTTGAAAACACTTGTACTGAACATTAATACTTGTAAGTTTCTTTTGAAATTCAAGAAAAAAATGTATTGCTGAAGCCTGCGGTACAGAGAATTTGAACCAAATACAGATGCAAATGTAGATATGCATCTTGGCAAATAACAAAACTTGAAAAAATGGAAGCAGGTGAACGTGTCTGAGCACAACTTGATCAAATTGGTTACAACTTCACATCCTATTTACCAAAATGAAGCACTAGAAAGATCCTGTTTCTTAAAAACTACATAATTTGGCCTTTCTGATTTGCGATCTTCTTTGAAAATAGAGAATGTAAAATAGCCCACAATTGAAATAAATGTGTTTGGCTGGTCCATTTACTTCAGGATGGATGCCGAGGCCTTTTTAGGTAAACCAGAGGTTCACTGAAATGATATTGGTGATCAAGGAGAAAGTAGTGTGTTTCATCAAGTTTAGGAGGCAATCTGGTTTTAAAACCTGGGGTTTAGATAGCAGTAATTTGATCAGAACTACTTGTACTGATTAAGTTGGTAACCAGATGCTAGAAGGTTAAGGTAATTAAAAGACTTGAGATGATGAGAAAATATTTATTTTTACGAAGAGAGCTACAAAGACCTGATGTCCCAGGCATGCTGGTGGAACTATAATGGGGGGGGGGGGTGCAGCAGTTTGAAGGAGTGAAGTTTACAAGATGAGGAAAGGTCAGGGTAAAGTGGATAGCTCTTTAAAGTTGGCACATTCATGGTGGTCTAAATGGCTATCGCCATTGTAAAATTCAGTTTTTGAAAAACTGAGTAGACTGTGACTCCGTTATCTGGCAAAGACTAGATTTGGAGGAGACCTGATAAGAGACTCCCAAATTTGTGAAGGCGCCTAGTTGGGCAGATATTGAAAAAACAACTTTCCACTTCCAGATGAATCCAGACTGAAGGCACATCAATAAAATATGGGGAAAAAAGATCAAATGAAGAATTTAAGGAGGAATTTATTTTTGGAGCAGTAAGTATATTAAACTTGTTGCCACATGAAATAATTGAAGTAGATAGCATTGATACAAGGAGAGGCCTGATGCATTCATGACGGAGAGAGGGATAGGGGCTAGTGGGAAAGGTAATTAGAGAAGGAGGAGGTTTGCATGAATTATAAGCATCTGAACTAGACTCTTTGAGTTTGTGTTCTGTACAATAATTGTATAGAATAATTGTCCTGGCTGGAGACAAGACACATCTCTTTAACCTGTGCTTAATCCCCTCTCCACTCACATTGTCTGTACCTTTAAGACTTGATTACCTATAAAGACTCGCATTCCCAACCATTATTTTGTAAATTGAGTTTGTGTCTTTATATGCCCTGTTTGAGAACAGAAATCCCACTCACCTGATGAAGGGACAGCGCTCCGCAAGCTAGTGGCTTGTGCTACCAAATAAACCTGTTGGACTTTACCCTGGTGTTGTGAGACTTCTTACTGTGTTTACCCCAGTTCAATGCTGGCATCTCCACATATTAATTGCATGTACAGTTCAAGGGAGAAAAGGATGGATCTGGATTCCCTAAAAAGTGAGAGACCTTCACTTGAAATTGAAGAAAGATGCAGAAGACCGGTTTGGAGCATTCCATCACAACTGTCTTGGGTGGACAGCTAATGATTATGACGAACTAATGGGGTAACCTCAAGATAGAGGACTATTAAATAAAGATGCCCGTTTTCTGACTCTAGCCTTTGTTTGTAGCAAGGGTGATTCTTAAATGCAAATTAATTTACAAGCTCTTTCTATGCAAGTCAGTGCAACTGACTGGTGCTTTCAAATCTCCAGCTGGTGAATTAATGCCGAGATATAAAATCAACTTGTTCCATTCCAATTTTGTAGAAAGCAAATGACCTGACTATAGCATGTAGTATACTAGAGTATTGCAAGTGCTTTCGCCAAAGCTTCAGGAAAATGCTGGCATTCCCTTTGGAAATGAAACTGAAGTTATCCATTTTCAGACGTGCACTGTCTCATTGCAACTATTTTTGATAATGGGGATGTTGTTGGGATCCAAGAGAAAATGAAAGATCCATCAAGACTGACTTTTCCAACGATTTAAAATGTCTCGCCCTTTGTTCAACCTCTCCATGGTCCCACCTCAAACCTTCAGAAAACTGCATTCCTCCAATATTTACCTGTTGTGTGTATTTCACTTTGTTTGCCACTTCAGCAGTGCAGTCCGTAAGTTCTAGAATTTCCTCTGTAAACCTTGCCATTTCTGCCCTTCTGTTTTATTTAAGGCGCTTCAAACAACCTACCACTTTAAATAAGCTTTTGGTCCGGATGCCATTCTCTTTATCTGCATGTCAACTATTGTCTAGTTACGCTCCTGGGAAATGGTGGGGGGCAGGACAGAATATAGGATTATATAACAAGGTATCAATGCAAGTTGTTTCAACCTAGTCCCACTATCACTGACTGAGGGGCGACACGGTAGCACAGTGGTTAGCACTGCTGCTTCACAGCTCCAGGGTCCCGGGTTCGATTCCCGGCTCGGGTAACTCTCTGTGTGGAGTTTGCACATTCTCCTCGTGTCTGCGTGGGTTTCCTCCGGTCTCCGGTCCTCCCACAGTCCAAAGATGTGCGGGTTAGGTTGATTGGCCAGGTTAAAAATTGCCCCTTCGTGTCCTGAGATGCGTAGGTTAGAGGGATTAGTGGGTAAATATGTGGGGATAGGGTCTGGGTGGGATTATGGTTGGTGCAGACTCGATGGGCCGAATGGCCTCCTTCTGCACTGTAGGGTTTCTATGATGATTTCTATGATGATTTGGACCAATTCTATATGCATTGTGAATAGATCCCAGCTCAATTCAGATTAAATGATGGTAGGGTCCTACTCTATATATAAATTGCATTAAAATGTAGACTAGAGGCCAAAATAAGTGTACAAAGTGGGAAGGCAACTGTACATAGGAATAACTGTTATGCCGGGGTCTGCTTCGACTAAGCTGAAACCTCCAACCATGCTTTTGTTACTTCTGGACTCAATGATTCTAATGTTCTGATTGGCCTGACACCATACATAAATTTGCTGCTTGTAGCCTAACTCTGACCTTTTAAGCATCTCTGATAGTAATTGTTCCACCATATGTTCTTTAGAGCACAGCATCCAAAGCCCTAAGTTTTTGAATTCCCTCTCTGATTGTCCTCATTTTAAGACATTCCTTTAACTTGCGTTTTTGACCAAGCTTTGGCTATCTGCCCTCACATCTCCTAATGCGGCATTGTCATTTTATTTATAAAAGCCCTTTGAAGCATATTGAAATGTTTTGATACAATTTATAAATAGCCTTGATATTGTCGTACTTGGAATTTTCATCTATGGCTTTGTATTTTTGCCAACGATTCACATCTCTTCTCTTGAGTCTTCAAGTGGGGTAGGGTCCAATTTGACCAAGGCATTATCAGTTAGTCGAGGCAGCATACATTGTAATTCGCTGATGCAAAGGTTACAGCTGCATTTCCCATCCTGTGATGCCACTTTTCTGTGATAATCTGGCCATATGGTCCCTCAATCTCCATGCTCTACTATAGAGTTTTGGACTCTGTGCTTTGACTTCAACAACTGAAAACATGATCAATCTCCTGAAATGATCACCACCTCGCTTGCACAAATTTTCGTCTTAAATTTTTGTTAATTTTGGACATCCATTGGATCTGCGAGCACTATCAGCTCTCTATACTGTGCAACCTTTGGTAGGCGATCATTAATTATGAGAGAGCTGTAGATGCTCAGTTGCTGAGTATATTCAGACCAGTTGACTAACTGAATTGAGTGAAATGGGATTCGTGCAGGAAGGTGGAATTGAGGTAGAAGATCAGTTATTTTCTTGATTGGTTGAGTAGGTTCAGTGGATTGAGCAGCCTATTCCTGCTCCTATTATGTCTTCAGTCCTCATTCTGAAGTGAATGTGTTGGTTTTCAAATTGAAAGGGATGGGGTAGGATTCTTGGGTTGGAAAAGACTAATGGAATTGTTTGCTTCCTTTTAGTGAACATATTTTCCCTTTCTTGGCAATCTTTTGTTCTGTTTACTATCCCCCATGTGAACTATGCCTTGTTCTGTCTTGCAAATGTTTCTTTTATTGTACCTCCTTATTGTCTCATGCCAATATCACTTTAACCATTTAACCATATTCTGTTTCCATTTGAGCAATTTACAGCCCATTTATATCTTTTCCTCCTCCTTTTCTTCATCTGTTCCTCCTTTTAATGCTGTCCACCTTATTTTCTAGTTCTGAAGGTGTTTCTATACCTCAAGTATTAACTTGTGTCCTCTACACTGTTGCTGAGTGTTTCAGATTTCCAGAGTTTTGTGTGTCATTGGCTCTTTATTCCTCCACAGGACGTGGGTGGCAGTCCTAGGTCAGCATTTATTGCCCATCCCTAATTGGTCCTTTAGAAAGTGAGTCTGGGGAGTTAATGATGGAAAATAAGGAGATGGTAGATGAATTGAACAGGTGTTTTGCATTCGTCTTCACTATAAAAGGATACAAGTAACATCCCAGAAATAGCTGTAAGTCAGGAATTGAAAGGTGGAGAGGGACAGCAATTACAATCAATGGGGAAAGTAGTATCAGCAAATTTTTGGAACTGCGGGTTTATTAGTCCATGGATCCCGATGGATTTGAGACAGTTGTTTCATTTTTCAAAATTTCCATTAGATTGGAAAATAGCAAATGTAACTTGTTTATTCAAACGGAGGGAGACAAAGTGGGAAACTACAGGCCAGTTAGCTTAACATGTCTTAGCAAAAATGTTAGATATTATTAAAGACTTTAGCAAAGGGCACTTGGATGAATCCAAGGTAATAGGGCTGAGTAAATAGCCAAAATTTTCTGGCAACCCTCTGCTTCGGTCGGGTTCCTTGGTGGCAGAGGATACAACCTGCTGAGTGGGGAGAATGGAAGATCCCACCACCAGCCAATGTCAGGTGTCATCTCCACACTAAAACATTATGGGTGGGCTGGGGTGGCCTAAGATGGTTTTGTAAAAGGGGAATTGTGCTTAACCAAGTCACGTGCTGTGGATAAAGAGGAACCAATGAATGTGCCATACATGGATTTCCAGCAGGCACTTGATGAGGTGCCACGTCACGTTTTATTGTGGAAGATAAAAGATCGTGTAGCAGGTAACATATCAGCATGAATAGACGATTGGCTAGCTGACAAGAAACAGGCATAAATGGTTCATTTTCTGGTTGGCAGGATGTGACCAGTGGCATGGCAAAAGGATCAGTCCTAGGGTTTCAACCCGTTACAATTTATATAAATGATTTGGCTGACAGCTGCAAACTTGCTGATGATGCAAAGATAAGAACATAAGTTGTGAAGAGGATATATGAAGGCTACAAAAAGATAAAGTTAGGTGAGTGGGCAAGGTTCTGGCAAATGAAGTATAATGTGGGAAAATATGAAGTTGTCCCTAAAAAGAGGGCATGAAGAATAAAAGCATATTATCTAAATGGTGAGAGATCTGATGTCCTATACATGAATCACAGTTGGTATGCAGGAAAAGATCAATATTAGAAATGGGCAAGTTATTTTATGAGGAAAGATTGGGCAGGCTAGGCTTGTATCTGCTGTAGTTTTGAAGAGTAAGTAGTGACTTAGTTAAAACATATAACATCCTGAGGGGATGACAGGGTGGATGTGGAAAGGATGTTGCCTCTTGTGGCAAAATCTAGAATTGGGGGGCACTATTAAAAAGAAGGGGTCACCTGTTTAAGGCATAAATGAGGAAACATTTTTCTCGAGTTGAGATTTTGGAGTTCTCTTCCTTGGTATTTGAAGGAGAGTCTTTGAATATCTTTAAACCAGAAATAGATATATTCTGTACTCTTGATAAGCATGGGATGAAAAATTAGCACATGGAGGCAAGAAGTTGATATTAAAATTGGATCATCCATGATTTTATCGGCTGGAATTTTCCTTGGGGCAGAGAAGACCTTTCGTGGGGGGGGACCTGATTGAGGTGCATAAAATCATGAGGGCAGAGGGTGGATAGGAGGGAACTTTTCCCCTTAGCAGAAGGATCAATAAGTAGGGGGCATAGACTTAAGGGTCAGGAGGTTTATAAGAGATCTGAGGAAAAACCTTTTCACCCAGAGGGTAGTCAGAATCTGGAACTCACTACCTGAAAGAGGTTTGGAGGCAGGAACCCTCACAACATTTAAATGGTATTTAGATGAGCACTTGAAATGCCATAGCATACAAGGTTGTCTCTTTCCGTGCTGTACGACACTCTGACTCTATGACTTCAATGGCGGAGCAGGCCCAAGGAACAGAGTGGCCTACTCCTTGTTCATCATTGCCCTCAAAGGTGGGGCTCAGCCATTGCCTTGAACTGCTCTAGACCAAGTGGTGTATGGTGCTGATCATATTTCTGTGGCCCGTTGGGACATATCCAAAGATGGTTAGGCTTGAGATTATAACCACAATGCATACATAGTGTTGCAAAGTTGGTGTTTGTAAAATTAAAACACAAAAATATATAAAATGCTAAGCGTTGTCAAATTGCATGGTCTCTTTGAAAGGTAGTGTTTTTTCTGCATTTAGAGTTAAAAGAAGAGCTAAAGGTGCACGCAGTACACAGTGAAACATTTGTATTGAGGGGCCAGGCAGTAGTGTTGCCAAGACAACAGGTTGTTTTTGAATTCTGTCCAATCAGTTTAAACTAGGCACTTAGCTAGCGGCAGCCTATTAGATTTAAATTTGATGTTATGGTAACCTGGGAATCAATCCTATTGTGGGGATGTTGGTATGGCATCAGGAGTATTCTATTTTTTTTGTTAAGTGGGAATTGTATTTATCTAAACAGCATTCCATTAGAATAGTGGCTTATTCAGTTTGTTAATAGTTTAGTTAACCTGTTTACTCTTGGTTAGATAGTGTTATTTGTTGATTTTAAAGTGAGAGTCTCGGAGCTATTTTTGACTTAACCACAAGTTGAAGAGCGGATCGTGTACACACTTTTAACAGATTATAAAGCGAGGTATTCCTCTTTGAGTGGTTAGGTGTTAACTCTGAGGATCAACCTCCCCTTCATAACCATAGCAATGAATCCTTCTGTCCTAAACTGCAGGTGTGCATTGGAGTTTGATCAGTTCTCCTGAAAGCAGGCTGAATTTTCTTAGGTTTTTTTTGGAAAGTCATATTTTGCTTGTGCTGTTCATTTAATTATCAGGTTATGGATCCACTTTTAGGAACTGCAGGAACTCTGTAAAGTTAATGAGAAGAATGGAGCGGCATGGTGGCACAGTGGCCAGGGATCCAGGTTCGATGCCCAGCTTGGGTCACTGTGTGGAGCCTGCATGTTCTCCGTGTCTGTGTGGGTTTCCTCTGGGTGCTCCGGTTTCCTCCCGCTGTCCAAAGATGTGCAAGTTAGGTGAACTGGCCATGCTAAATTCTCCTTCAGTGTACGTGAACCGGCGCTGGAGTGTGGCGATTAGGGGATTTTCACAGGAACTTCATTGTAGTTTGAATGTAAGCCTAATAGTGACTAAACCTAAATAAAAACTTAGAGAACTTCACCTACCTTTTTAGTTAAATTCAGGCCCTTCAACAGACTATTTTTGTGTTGCTGGCAGTTGTGGGTGGGTAAAAATTGACAGCTTGAGTCAGGACTTGCAGGGAGCTTCTCCTTTCTATTCTTTGAATGTGGGAAAGCTAGGTTACGATCTCTTCTACTTGCCTCCCCTCCACCAAAAGTAAAACGTTTACTAGAATGTGACTACCAAAATACACTGGCAGGATTGGGTAGAATTAGTGTGGCAAGTAAACATGGACATAAAAGACTTTGGAAATATAAAAATAACATTGATTTTTAAAATGAAGGCTGAGTTACGTATGCATCTCCTGCTCTAATTAGCTCCCACTTCTACTGAAGACCACATTGATCTTTACTTCCTGTATGTGGTTAGGATGGCCTATATCAAACCCATCTGTCTTTCCATGCAACATTTGCCATGCCAGACAATCTTTCTATGACTGGCTGCCACAGTTATATAACTTGTTGCAGAAATGCCACTTCTCGTTTACTCATGTCAGGAACCAAAAAATAGCTGTGAGGGGCAGGAATGAGATAAGATGGCAGATATAAATAGGGGACCAGATTGAGGAATGCTGCCCAATGTCTTGTGCCTGCAATTCACAAGCCATTAGTTTTTTAAGTTGCTGTGTGGAGTTTTATGAAGTGGTTGTATTAAAAGATGTAGCTCAGACAAAACCAGGAATGATCAGAGAAGGTAAAAGAAGAGTTGTGGCAATATTAAGCCTGATACCGGTAGAATTAGATGGTTCTAGGTCTGAATCTGTTTGGCTTGATGGAAAAAACATGATGCAATGAAAAAGGGAAGGGAAGAAATGATCAATGTCCCAGTTCAACAAGGAAGAATTTGTTTCTGGGAAATTGGGCAAGGGTGTTTTACAGAAGGTGATCGTCATTTTTATATTTCCAAATCATGATGACGGGGATATCAAATAGGGGGTCCGCGCCGAGAAGGAAAGAGAAACTCAGGGTCGATAATTATTGAAAGCAAGTGTTTGGGGCGGCATGGTAGCACAGTGGTTAGCACTGCTGCTTCACAGCTCCAGGGACGTGGGTTCGATTCCCGGCTCGGGTCACTGTCTGTGTGGAGTTTGCACGTTCTCCTCGTGTCTGCGTGGGTTTCCTCCGGGAGCTCCGGTTTCCTCCCACAGTCCAAAGATGTGCGGGTTAGGTTGATTGGCCATGCTAAAATTGCCCCTTAGTTTCCTGAGATATGTAGGTTAGAGGGATTAGCGGATAAAATATGTAGGGATATGGGAGTAGGGCCTGGGTGGGATTGTGGTCGGTGCAGACTTGATGGGCCGAATGGTCTCTTCCTGCACTGTCGGGTTTCTATGATTCTATCTAGCTAACGGTTAGCACAACTTCTGGTTGAAAGGAATTATGGAGAGACCAGAAACTACCAAAAAATCATGACCTATTGTCTTATCAAATGATGGAGTAGGCTTGATAGGCTGAATGGCCTCCTGCTGCTCCCAAGTCCTATGTTGCTATTTTTAAAAGGGCAACAGAGGAAAAGTTAATTTCAACAATTTTTAGAATGTATTCAGCAAGGGTAGATTAGGTAAAGGAGTAATAGAGCAATAAGAGAATATTCAGGGAATAGTATTTGGGGTCCAGACTAGGCGTATTCCATTTGAAGGAAAATGTACAACACCCAAAGCTCGTGCTCTGGATGTTAAAGGAAAATAAAAGTTAAATAACAGAAATTGGAGGGTGGTGATAAATGTCAGGAGCAAGATTCATTAATAACCAGGAAGGTTATTAAAACAGCAGATGGAAATTGAAAAGGTTGATGTGAAAATATGATGAGCAAGCAACTTTAACCCTAAAACATTTTATAACAAAAGTGTTAGTGATTTACTAGTGAAAAGGCTGGAATTAAGGTAGAGGGTGGGGCTAAAGTATAGAATCAAAGAATATTGCAGTACAAAAGGAGGCTGTTCAACCTATCATACCGGCTCTTTGTTAGAATTATCTAATTAATCTCATGCTCTTTCCCCAGACCACGAGTCTTCATTCAATTCCCCTTTGGAAAGTCGTGAAATAAATTTTCAGTATTACTAGCGTACTTTGTATCTGTCTTCACGAAGAAAGCTGATACAAATTTGCAAGTCATAATTTCCCTATAAAGATCAAGTCTCATCGCCGATCTCATGAGAGGACTCTGAAGTCTGGAAATTTTCACCGGCTGCTCCTCCCCAGTTGGGAAATGGTGTTCAAAGTCCCAGTTTGTCAGTGATGCTAGAAAAATGTTCAGGAACTAGGTGTATCTTAGAATAGAATCCCTACAGTGCAGAAGGAGGCCATTTGGCCCATCGAGTCTGCACTGACCACAATCCCACCCAGGCCCTACCCCCACATATTTATCCGCTAATCCCTCTAACCTACGCATCTCAGGACTCTAAGGGGCAATTTTTAACCTAGCCAATCAACCTAACCCGCACATCTTTGGACTGTGGGAGGAAACCCACGCAGACACGAGGAGAATGTGCAAACTCCACACAGACAGTGACCCGAGCCGGGAATCGAACCCGGGACCCTGGAGCTGTGAAGCAGCAGTGCTAACCACTGTACTACCGTGCCGCCCTGACTCAGTCTCTTGTCAAGCACTGGGTGTGCTGGCTTCCATTGTTGCTGATTGCCTGAGTTTTAAGGTAACCAACAGTGGAATGAGTCTGGTGGCAACTGGAGCAAGCATTAGTGACTCAAGTGCCAGAGAGAAGATGTTGGACTCTCATTGGTAACATCAGCACGGGAAGGGGTTAATTACACAGCTGGTGAGTTATTTGTCAAGAACAAGTCTTCAGTTCCTGTAATTTTAGACACTAATTTAATAAACAGAGGCATGGGGGGTACCTTAGTTCTGTCCTTTGAACATACATCCTATAGCGTGGGAATTCCAGGATGCTTCTCATATACTGAGTAACCACTGACATAGGGAGTATAGTCAGCTGGAGGATTTTTGGACCTTGAACTGTAGCAGCTATTGCTGTAATGCAATCCACAAGACTGAGTGCTTTGTAGGTGACGTGTGAGATGGGAGGAGGAATGTGCGAGATGGTGGCCGAATGGTATTGTCACTGGACTAGTGACCTGGGTTTGAATCCCACCACAAATTTTGAATTCAATAAAATAAACATCTGGGATTAATAATGGACCATGAAGAAATTGTTGATTTGTTGTAAAAATCCATCTGGTTCACTCAGGAAATCTGCCATCCTTACCTGGTCTGGCAGGCATGTGACTCCAGACCCACAGCAATGTGGTTGACTCTTAAATAATCTCTGACATGGCCTAGCAAGCTATTCAGTTCAAGAGCAATTGGGGTTGGGCAATAAATGCTGGCCTAGCCAGTGACATTCACGTCTCGTAAAATGAAAAAAATAAGTTTCGGGAGATGGTCACACTAAAGCAGTGGCTCCCAAACTTTTTTCACTGGGCCGCACTTTTGGAATAAAAATTTGCTCGCGCCACACCAAGTTTTTTATTGATGATAAATACATTCAAAAACAAAAAAAAAACTCCAAGCAGTGCTTGATTCATAACATAGAACACAACTATATAATATGATCATGGGACATCCAGAAAGTATAAAACAATGCAGCTACATAAAAACACGATTCATTCCCAAAATATGCTTATAGACGAGCCTCTTACGTATGTAACCTTAAGTATACAAACTCAATGAGAGGTGTGAGCTTGTTTTTGTCGGGTAATCTCATTTATATTAGGTCTAATTTGAGACAGACAGACAAACTCCCATCTCCTCATCAACACGAAGCCTTTCTCTTTTCTGGTCTTTGATATTTGTCAGAGCTGAAAATCCCTGTTCACAACAATGTTGTGGAGAACTGTAGAAGAATAGCTAATGCTCTTGAAGAGATGCGTGGATCCTGTTTCTGGTTGTATATCCAAAAAGAGTCCAGTGGCATACTCCCGTGTTTCATTTTCAAGGTGCGATCACTCGAAATGCAGGCCATTTCCTCCTCCTCATCCAATGTCAGACCTGAACAGCTGGAATTCGCAAAGGGGTCTCTAACCCAGTTGAATTTTTCTGTAGGCAACGATGGGAAGTAATGATCAATCTTTTCTACCAGTGTTGCAGGATGTTCCTGGATGAGGCCGTACAATTCATTGCTTTTTAAAAAACTTTTTACCAATGGGAACGTTTCGAGGTTATGTTGCATCGCTCTTCCGAGCCAGAGCTGAAGCTTTTTTTTTGAATGCAGTTAGTTTGTCTGTAGTTGTGTGGATATAGTCATCGTGGCCTTGCATACTGGCATTGAGCACATTCAACCGGGAAAAGATATCGGCCAAATATGCCAGCTTTGCGCACCAGTCATTGTCATCCTGTTGGTGGTACAATGGGTTCTCTTCTTGTTCCAAAAATTCTCTTAATTCGTTCGTCACCCGATTTAAAACTTTTCTGCGGGACATCCAGCGAACCTCCGAGTGCAGAATTAGGCATTGATGTTTTGATTCCATGTCTTTGCAGAGTTGAGCAAATAACCGCGCCTTTAGTGGTTTTGCTTTGATGAAGTTCACAATGCGCACAGTCTGATCTAGAACCAACTTCAAATCAGCTACAAGGGTCTTGGTGATTAATGCCTCTCTGTGTAAAAAAAACAGTGAGTTGATATTACATCTGGATTTCTGCCGCCAAGCCCCTCACATTCCCTATCATACATGGCGCTCTATCCGTACAAATTCCAATACAAGAATCCCATGAAATCTCAACTTTTCCCAAATATTCAGACAAGGTTTGGAAAATATCTTGTCCTCTGGTATGTTTTTCAAGTTCCTTGCAAAATAGAAACTGATTATTTCGTCATTGTGAATGAATCTGATATAGGCAAGCAACTGTGCTTTTCCACTAATGTTGGTCGATTCATCAGCTTGAATGGTAAATTTGGAATTCTTCATACTTTTGGAAACACGCTTCTCAATATTAGCTGACGTATCAACTATTCTTCTGCGAATTGTATTATCAGACAAAGGAATTTCCATAACTTCTTGCTCAGCATCATCACCAAACAAAGTTTTCACAATCGAGCTGCAGGCCGGCTGAATCAATTTTTCAGCTATTGTATGTGGTTTTGTCTGTTGAGCAATCAATTCAGCCACTTGGTAAGATACAATCTGCATCTTATCTGAGACTGTCATTCGTTTTTCGAAATATGATGGTTTGCATTTCTGCTGTTCCAAAAGCCTTTTTCCAAGATATTGAACATCCTTGTTTGCCAGATTTCCATGTTTTGACAACAGATGTCTTTTCATCTTGCTTGGGACCATACTGGAATTGGAAAGCTTCTCACCACAGATCAAACACATAGGCTGAGGTATGTTTTCATCTCCAGTCCATGTGAAACCGAGACTCAGATAGCTATCCATATATTGTCGACAAACTTTCTTTTTTGGAGGTTTGCTTGGGCCTGCTACTAAGAACAAAGAACAATACAGCACAGGAACAGGCCCTTCGGCCCTCCAAGCCCGCGCCGCTCCCCGGTCCAGGATTGAATCCTGAATCCAGGATCCCCGCCCAATTTTCCAGCCTATCTACATACTAATATCCTATCCACCGAGCTGTCCCTCACAGCTGTGATGCTTTGTTCATCACAACCTATTAACTCACCCCTACCCCCCCATTCCAGACCATGTGATCTCCAGGGAGAGGCGAAAACCCAGAGTGAAAACCCCAGGGCCAATTTGGGGAAAAAAAAATCTGGGAAATTCCTCTCCGACCCCCTGAGGCGATCGAAACGAGTCCAGGAGATCACACTGGCCCTGATCGGAAAATGCTTCCCAACCCTATTCATTTCCACTTCCACGAACACCATATGAATTCCCTGCCCCCGAGACAGGTTCCCAACTATCCGCAGTCTCGCTCTGTACTGGCACCAGCAAGATGATCATAGAATGAAGCCTTGAAACGAGAAACAAAGAACAATTAGCCCGCGCCGCTCCCTGGTCCAAACTAGACCACTCTTTTGTATCCCTCCATTCCCACTCCGTTCATATAGCTGTCTAGATAAGTCTTAAACGTTCCCAGTGTGTCCGCCTCCACCACCTTGCCCGGCAACACATTCCAGGCCCCCACGACCCTCTGTGTAAAATATGTCCTTCTGATATCTGTGTTAAACCTCCCCCCCCCTTCACCTTGAACCTATGACCCCTCGTGAACGTCACCACCGACCCGGGGAAAAGCTTCCCACCGTTCACCCTATTTATGCCTTTCATAATTTTATACACCTCTATTAAGTCTCCCCTCATCCTCCGTCTTTCCAAGGAGAACAACCCCAGTTTCCCCAATCTCTCCTCATAACCAAGCCCCTCCATACCAGGCAACATCCTGGTAAACCTCCTCTGTACTCTCTCCAAAGCCTCCACGTCCTTCTGGTAGTGTGGCGACCAGAACTGGACGCAGTATTCCAAATGCGGCCGAACCAACGTTCTATACATCTGCAACATCAGACCCCAACTTTTATACTCTATGCCCCGTCCTATAAAGGCAAGCATGCCATATGCCTTCTTCACCACCTTCTCCACCTGTGACGTCACCTTCAAAGATCTGTGGACTTGCACACCCAGGTCCCTCTGCGTCTCTACACCCTTTATGGTTCTTCCATTTCTACTGGTGTAGAATTAAACGACTCTTCAGCACTCTGTTCGAACGGCGATTCTGGATCACAACGTGGACTCGGATCGTCCTCAGTATCACTTGATGCTCTTGCTCGCACTTTGGAAAAATATCTATCCATGTTTAAATGTTTCTTTGATTGTCCTTGAATCTTCCCGCCACACTTGCCATCCTCTCTCGCCGCACCAGTGTGGCGCGCCCTTTGGGAACCACTGCACTAAAGTATTTATGCAAACTGAAAGGGGATGGGTGGCTGATAGACAGATGAGGAATGCCAGATAGGTAATGCAGGAGTGCTCTGAGTGCATCTTACTCTCTGACCAGTCACAGCTAGAATATTGCATACAGTTTCATTCACATTACAAGGAAGTGGTAATTGCACACAAGATTTCCTAGGGTGTTGCTAGAAATGGAGAACTTAAATAATGAAGAATGGTTAAATCTCCCCTCAGCCTATGTGTGGGATTGAGAACAGGATATTGGGGCTCAGGAGTTTGCTGTTTTGAAAGGGTGATGGAGGCACAAACTCTAATCACTTTATAAAAAAAATACTTGGATATGCAGTGAAAGTATTGTAACATCACTGGCTACAAACCAAGAGTTAGAAAGTAGGATTAAGCTGGATCGCTCTTTTTCAGCTGACATGGACCAAATAGACTTCCTCTGCTGTAAAGTTTTATATTCTTTACAGGGAGTGGCTATGACGAGATGGTGGTGTAGTGGTAATGCAACTAGACTAGTAATCCAAATGCCCAGGCTAATGCTCTGGGAATACTGGTTCAGATCCCACCGTGGTAGAATTTAAAATTCAATTCCTATATCTGGAAATAAGAGCTGGTCTAATGAATGACCACAGAAGCATTGTCAATTGTTGTAAAGATCCATCTAGTTCACTAATGTCTAATGGAGGAAAACTGCTGTCCTTGCCTGGTCTGGTCCAGACCCACAATGTGGCTGAATGGACCACCAGGCATTGACCTAGGCACCAAAAACAACAAACGCACACTCAGCCCTATCGTCACTGCAAAGTCATCCCAGCTAATATCTGTAGATGTTGTGTAACATTTTTTTAAAAGTTCATTTTAGCACTTGGGTGGAAAGGGCAATGAATGTACTCTGGGTGGGTGACTTCCATGTCCATGTTGAATGGTTTGGTGGCATCACTACTGACCAACCTCGCTGAGTCTTATAGCACATCTGCTAGATTGGTGGCGAGGGAACCAACAAAAGGGCAAATCTACTTGACCTCGCCCATACCAATTTGCCTATCGCAGATGTATCTGTCCATGACAGAATTGGTAGGAGTGACCAGAGCATTGTCCTTGTGATGAAATTCCATCTTAACATTGAGGATACCATCAATCATACTCTGTGGTACTGCCACCATGCTAAATGGGGTAGATTTCAAATAGACCTAGCAACTCCATGAAATACTGTGGGCCATCAGCAGCACCAGATTTGGATACAAACACAAAGTGTAACCTCAATTTGGCATGTATTCCCGCCATTCTACATACCATCACCTTGGGGTATCAATCCTGGTTCAATGAAAAATGCAGGAGGATGTGCCATGGGCAGCATCAAGCATGCCTAAAAATTAGATGACCTGCATGCCAAACTCTAGAAGCAGCATGTGAAGGACCGAGCTAAGCAATCAACTGATCAGACCTAAGCTCTGCAGTTCTCCACATCCAATCATGAATGGTGGTGGACAATAAGCAACTCTCTGGAAGAAGAGGCTCCACAAATATCCCCATCCTCCATGATGGGGGAGTCTAGCACATCAGTGCAAAAGACAAGGCTGAGCATTTACAGCCATTTTCAGCCAGAAGTGACAAGTGGGTGATTCATCTCATGGCAGAGGACCCCAGCATCACAGATGCCAGTCTTTAGGCAATTTGATTCACTCCACATGATATCACCAAACAGCTGAAGGGACTTGATTCTGCAAAGGCTATGGACCCTTGCAATGTTCTGGCAGTAGCACAGAAGACTTGTGTTCCAGCATTAGCCAAGTTGTTCCAGTTCAGGTACAACACTGGCATCTACCCACGATGTGGAAAATTACCCCAAGATGTTCTGGTCACAAAAAGCAGAACAAATCCAATTTAACCAATTGCCACCCCATCAGCCCACACTCAGTCATCATTAAGGTTATGGAAAATGTCGTCGGCAATGCTATCAAAAACTTTCTCACTGCTCAATTAGGTTCCACTAGGGCCACTCAGCTCCCGACCTTACTGCAGCCTTGGTCCAAAGGTGGATAAAGAAGTTGAACCTGAGGTGAGTGGCTGCCCATGACATCAGGGTGACGTCAAGGAGCCTTAGCAGAACTGAAGTTGGGAGGGGAGGAGAGGACTCTCCACCAGTTGGGGTTGTACATAGCACAAAGGAAGATAGTTGTAGTTGTTGGTCAGTCATCTTGATTCCACGACATCACCGCTGATATTTAACAGGGTCGTGTCGTAGGTCCAGCTACTTCATCGATAACCTTCCCTCCATCATAAGGTTGGAAGTGGGGGTGTTTGCTGATGTTCAGTACCATTCATGACTCCTCAGACAATGGAGCAGTCTGTCTGTATGCTGCAAGTTCTGGGCAATATTCGGGCAAGTGGCAATAAATAATTGCGCCACACAAGTGCCAGCAATGATCAGCTGCAACGAGAGAATCTATCATCCATGACATTCAACAGCTTTACCATTACTGAATCTCTTTTTTTAATTCTCCCCTCACACCAACAGCTGGGGGGTACCATTGACCAGAAACTTTACTGAACCTGCCAGATAAATACTGTGGCTATAAGAGCAGGTCAGGCTCGGAATTCTCTGGAGAGCAACTCAACCCCTGACTTTCCAAACATCTATAAGGCATAAGTTAGGAGTGTGATGGAATACTCTCCACTTGCCTGGATGAGCGCAACTCCAACAACACTGAAATCCAGGACAAAGCAATTTTCTTGATTTGCATTCCATCTACCACTTTTAACATTCACTCCCACCACCACCAATGCACAGTATAAGATGCAGCACAGCAACTTGCCAAGGGTCTTTCGACAGTACCTTCCAAACTGACAACCCCTACCACCTAGAAGGACAATGGCAGGTCTGATGGCAGTGGGTTATCATTGATATTTGCCGAGAAGGACAAGTGCAGCAGATACATGGGAACATCTCCACCTGCAAGTTTCCCTCCAAGCCACACTCCATCCTGAATGGGAACTATGTCACACTGTTCCTTCACTGTCGCTGGGTCAAAATGCTGGAACTCCCTAGCAGCACTGTGGGTGTACCTACACCACATGGACTGTTGTGTTGAAAAAGGCAGCCCGTCACCACCACCTTGAGGGTAATTAAGGATGGGCAATAAATGCTGGCCAAGCCAGTGACACCCACGTCCCATGAATGAATAACAAATGCCACTTTTGGCACAAGTTATTTATTTGCCAGTGTTATTTACTGTATCCAGTTGCTCTGAGGGCATTGAGTCAACTATGTAGTGTAGGACTGGAGTCGCATGTGGGTTTGTTTCATTCCAGGAAAGACATGAATAAACTTGTAGCAGTACCAAAAATGATTTGGTGATTGAACAAATGTGTTAGGAAACTTGTAGCTACCGACTTTCAATCAAAATGTTCCTCCAGAAATCTGCCTCATCACTAACTCCACAAACTAGAGGTACAGGCTGTTAAACATGATCCATTGTCTGTTGAGACAGAATCCACAGGTAGGATTTTTAAGGCTTTTTTGTAAAGCACTTTCAGATGGCAAAACACAGATTTTATAGAGTTCTAAACAACTATTGAGTTGAGGGTGTGGGCCAACTGTTGATCCATATTGACTTGTGTCTGAATAAAATAGTAACTCGTGGGATTGGCATTAATGATGTGAAGATTATACTAAGAGTGGAGGAAGTTCTGGACAAGATAGAAAAAGGGCACCAAACGTGGCATAACTGGAAGTTGGTAAATCAGATAATTGAAATGGAATGCATTCTGTTCTGTTGAAAGAAGCAAAAGTAGACAAACAGGCCTTGGCCGCAATCTTTCAATCATTGTTATTATGTTTGAGGTCTGATATTGAGACTAATAAAAGTCCCATGAGGTCAGTGGTAGTGAACTAATTGGAATAGTTTATTCACATGTCTTTATCCTAGCACAGTCAGCATAAGACTAGCTAAGGAGCTTGATTCTGGGGTCACCTGACCTGTTCTCTTAAAGGGACATGCTCAAGCATGCAGGTGCAGTGCCAGACGATTCTGAGGTTGTTAACATTGTGCCCTCATTCAAGAAAGGGGAGTAGGGAAAACCAGGAAATAATAGGCCATTCAGCCTAACACTGATGGGGAAGTTATTGGAGATCATTATCAGAAACAAATAAACTTCAGTTTGGAAAGGAATGCCAGCATGGATTGTTAAAATATCAAGTTATCTGACTAACTTGATGGAATTATTTTGCAACCAAGAAGATTGATCAAGTTAGTGTAGTTCGTGTGTATGCGGACTTGTTGAAGGCATTTAACAGGAGACATCACAAGAAGATGGAAACGCTATGATAAGTGGAAAGTGATGGTATGAATTCAAAATTGGTTTAGTGACAAGTTTTGATTGCATTTGCACATGGTGTAAAAAAAATTTCCAAACCAGTAATAGGCTTCAAATATGGCCAGAAAGACAGATGGGATTCAATGCAAAGAAGTCATTGGTGATGCACTTTGGGATTGCTAAAGATGTGACGAGCCTCAAAGAAAATCAAAAAAATTGTAAATCAGAGACCGGAAGCTATTGTTCCCAGTCGGCCGTAGTTAGTGATTTTTTTTCTCTCCTTTTGGGTTTTCTGCACATTCTGCCAGTTGGAGAATGAGCACATGTGCAGTTGGGGGACTTTCTTATTTCCAGGTTGGGATCTGGCCCTTTGCACATGCGCAGCTTGTTTTTTAATTTTCTTGAGTTTGGGAGCCAGACCTGTGCAGAAGGAAAACGAGAACAAAACTAGAGCAGCATGAAAGAGATCGGGAGGTCTGGGAGAGGAGTACCATTCCAAAAAGTGTGTCCAAAGGAGCAGGACACTGGAGGGGGATCAGGAGCAGGTCCCAAACAAAAAAGGTGGTCCCAAACCAGTGAGGGGGGCAGAAAGAGGTACCACAAGGACAAGAGTCTGAAACATGTCTTTTGGGGTAAAGCTAAAAGTAAGGAGCAGAAGAAAATTCCAAATTAAAGGGACAGAAGTGCAGGGAGCAGACTTGGAGCAAAGTGGATTTGAGAGAAGCTCGAAGATCAGAGACAGCAGTCAAAGGTTGGTGATTTCTCGCTATGGCTGTTGAAGCAGTGGTGTTGTGTTTGGCACACTCGAATACCCTGGAGTGTACATGGAAGGTGTATGTTGAGATCCAGGGGAAAGGAACACCAGAAGGCAAGATTAAAACCCTGGAAGTGGAGTCTTGTTGAAGGCATCTGAATGAAAGTGTCATTTGGGAGAGCATTCCGAGGTGAGTTCTTTGAGCACGGAGATTGGAAGTCTGTGTGAGAAATTTGAGTGAACCCAGTTGGCTCTTAATGCAACAAAAGTCTGGGAAGGTTGATAAATTTTGGAATCTGTTTTGGCAGCATCAGTCACTGGGTTTTGGGGTGTGTCATATCTTTGGGGGGGGTGGGGGAGGTGCAGAATTGCAATCATTTGAAAAGTAATTGAGTAAAATGTTGAGCTGTGGGCTGACCAGCGCCTGGGTCCTAATGGACTTCGTTCCAGGGTCTTGCAATAAGTGGATAGTGAGCTAGTTGATGCATTGGTTTTAATTTTCTGAAACTTCCCAGATTTGGGAAGGTTCCATTTGATTGGAAGAGAACAAAAATAACTCCGGTATTGAAAAAGGGAGGGAGTGGAAACTACAAACCAGTTAGCTTAACATCTGTCCTAGGGAAAATGTTAGGAAGCTGTAGCAGGGAACTTGGATAAGTTGAAGGTAAATCAGGTAGAGTCAACATGATTTTGTGAACAGGAGATCACATTTAGCCAACTTATTGGGATGCTTTGAGGAAGTAAATAAAGGACACCTGGATAGGGGATGCACTTGAGCAGCCTGATTCCTCCCCAAGCTCCTGCCTTGAAGAACAAAACTCCTTTTCTGTTTTCCGTGTTGATTTATTTAATGGCAGCTTTACATAACTGCTTCTATTAACTTTTTTTCTGGCTTTATGCCATTTTTGCCAGTTTCGACTGCTGTTTTTCTTTTGCATCATGGCGCCACCTTGAAGGAAAAAGTGATGCGACCCATCAAACCTCAGCATTGTCCATGTCTGAGCATCCATTGGAGGAACCCCCAAATGTGGAAAACACAATACTTAATGCTATAGCTTCTCTTGGGTCAGAACTTTTATTTATCCACCCAACTTTAGTTAGATTATTACAGTCAAGAGAGAAGCTACTGACCGCCATCAACTCGATCAATGCTGTTTGCGTTGCACATGGGGAGTGCCTTTCTGGTCTTGAGTACACCGCCAATGAGTATTTGGACAGATTTGAGGATTTTTGGGGTGCGGAGAACTGAGAGCCTCTATTAGTAAATTTGTGGCACAGCTCCTGTGCTGGACTTGTCTGAGATGCTGCCGCTAGACAGCTCTCACCACAGCCTGCAGTCCAAGCCAAAAACTATGTTGAGGCCATGGCCTTTCGTTATTGAATTCCATTGCTATCACTTCAAGGAAGAATTCTGCAGCTGTTGAGACGGGTACCCTGCTCTGCAAAGGCAACAGAATTGTTACTTTTACGGATTTCACTGCAGCTGTAGCCAAGAAAAGAGCTGCCTTTGTGGAGTTTCAAAAGTCTAGGCCGAAGAGCAAAATTTGGCCTGTTCTATCCTGCCAGGTTAAAGGTCACTGATCGCAACAATGTTCAGAAAATATTCCTTGATCCAGAAAAAGACTATTATGCGAAACATGTTACTGGTTGACTGTCTGAGTTTAATGGGCTGCAATGTATGTCAACATTCCATTTGATTTCAGCTGAGAGAAACCTTTTTCTCCGTTCTCCAGCTGCCCACGGTGTATTACTAATGTTGAACACTTGATGGTAGTACGATATTAATAGTGATTGTGAAGTTTGAAGGTCTTTGATTATGGTCTTACTTTTTGTGATAACAGAATTAAAATTGCCACATAAACTATTGTTGGGCTCTTTGGTATTTGTAGCTGGGAATGACACTTGCGTTTTATTTCACTCTGGTAGGGTTTTGGACCCAAGTTCTTCTGGGTTATCCCTATGTTCACATCCCTCTTTAGAAGAGGGGGAGTGGATGCAGCCTTTAGTTTGGGGGGAGGGGGGCGCGGAGAGACTGATGTTGGGGACATTTTTTCTATTTTTGTTCTTTTCTCCTTTCTATGGTTCTTTTTAAATGAAGGCTGTTGGTTTGTCATTTGTTCCAACTTGGTTGTCTCAATTTGGTCAGTTCATTTTCCTTTCTGTGTAATGACACTAAAGATGTTTTCTCTGATGTGTCCAAAGTTTCTACAAATGCTGGTTGAAATGTAAAAAGGCTAATTTTGCCCTGTGAAATGCAGGAAGGCACTTTCTCATGCAGAAGTTTAAGGCTGACATTGCTTTTCTTCTTGAAATCCATTTGCGCACTTTTAGAACACTTTAGACTCAGGAAGGGATGGGTGGGGCAGGTCTTTCACTCTAAATCACAGGGTTACAATTTTGATTCATTAATATACCATTGTCTCTTCACATAGCAGATTGTATCTGGTAGTTTATTTAGTAAATGAGTAATTCTGGCCAACCGGTAGGCATCTAATTGGGATGATGCTTGGTAATTTAGCAATTTTTTTTCTTCTCTTGCACAATCATCATCTGATTCTCGGTGGGGACCTAAATTGCATTTTAAATCATTCTCTCGACTGCTCTAAAACTGGCTCATGCTTTGTTCTATGTCGGCTTCTGTTAACTCCTTTCTAGAAGGTTACAGATTATTGGTGTTTTTTTTTTCTCTCCAGTTCATTCTTAATCGAGAATAGATGTTTTTATTTTGGATAGTTAACCCTTTGCTTTTAGACTCCAGTGACTATTATAGCATTGTTATATCTGACCATGCCTCCTATCGATTAATGTTTCCTGAAAATGTGCCCCCCTCAGTATTTTAGTCTGTTCTTCACTCCTCTGAAGAATTTATTAATTTTATCTCAAAGATTTGTTCTTGGACATCAATATGACCCTTGATGTAACTGTATCCACTATTTGGGGAGCATTTAAGGTTTATATAGTGGTCAGATTATTTCATACACTGCAAGAGTCAATGAGCAGCACTCAAATCGCCTAACTGAACTTGTTGACCATGTACTCCAAATTGACCGGTTTGGCGTATGCTAATGCTCCAACTTCTGAACTTTATAAGGAAAGATTCGATTTACAGACAGAATGTAATCCTTTATCCATAAACTAAGCTGAGCAAATTTTTCTGAAATCAAGACAACAGTATTGTGAGCATGGTGGAAAAAGCCAGCAAAAGTCTTTCCCAACAGCTTCAAGTCATTGGCCTTTGATCTAACCACGGAGGTTTGCACTGAATCTGGTACTTCTACACTAGATCACACGTGTATAAACGGTCAATTTAAAACATTCTATTCCACCATGTATTCCTCAGAGGCTGCAGACAATTCTTGCTTTCTTTCATTTTTTGACAAGTTTGACACCAACCTTGATCTCAACTTTTCCATACGTGTGGTACATCTATTGAGATTAACCCTATTATTGGTACTTTTGGGATAATCCCTGATGAGATAGCTGTAAGTCACCACCAGTCAGGTGTCTTGGCCTTTTGCTTCATTGTTTGTTTGCACATAAGTCAGTGGCTCCCCACTTGTAATGGGTCAAGAAGATGATGACATTTCTTAAAATTGAAAAGATTAAATACACCTTGCGCAGATCCGTTTAAAAAAATTTAATTCCATCTAGCAACCTATTATTTGTCATTTTGGCAATCATTTCCTGAGTTGAATAATTCAGTTTATTTTGTTTCTATCTTCACCTGTTTGAACTTTTTCTTTGCCTGTATTTTATGATGTACCTTTCTGTAAAAACCAATAAATGAAGTTTTGAAAACACAACATGAAGGGGAACTGATGGATGTATTAACTCAGATTTCCCAAAGGCATTTGATAAAGTGCCACGTCAAAAGCTACGTAGCTATTGTGAAAGTAAAAGCTCACGAGTATTGGCTGGCTAACAGGAAGCAGAGTAGGCATAAATGTGTCTTTTTCAGGTTGGCAAGATATAGCAGTTGTTGTGCCACAGGGACCTCAACTGTTTACAACTTGTATAATTGACTTGGATGAAAGAATGGGTGGGATGGTTGCAAAATTTGCTGATGGCACAAAGATGGGTAGGAAGGCATGTTGTGAACAGGACATGGGGCTATAAAAAGACATAGGTGAGTGGAATATGTGAGAATGTGAAATTGTTCATTTTGGCAAGAAGAATAAAAGAGTAAGTGTCATCTAAATGGTGAGAGATTGCAGAGCTCGAAGATGCAGCTGGATCTGGGTGTCTTAGTGCATGAATTGCAAAAGGCTTGTATGCAGGTACAGCAAGTAAGTAGGAAAGCTAATAGAATGTTATCATTGTGAGGGGAATTAATTATAAAAGTAGGAAGATTGTTTCAGTTGTACAGAGCACCAGCAAGACCACATGGAGTACTGTGTAAAGTATTGGTCACCTTATTTTAAGGAAGGATGTAAATGCATTGGAAGCAGTTCAGGGAAGGTTTACCTGATTAATACCTGGAATGAGTGGATTATCTTGTGAAGAAAGCCAAGAACCAGCTAGGCTTGTATCCACTGGAGTTTAGTAGAGTTAGATGCAACTTAATCAAAACCTTTCCTGAAAGGTCCTGACAGGGTGACAGCATGGACGTGGAAAGGATGTTTCCTCTTGTGGGAGAATCTAGTATTAGAGGGGTCACCCATTTACAACAGAGATGAAAACTTTTGAGGGTTGAGAGTCTTTGGAACTCAGGGGGAGGGGAAGTGTAAGTCGAGTCTTTGAATATTGTTAAGTAAGTGGGTGATAGGTTATTGGGGGTAGGAGGTTACTATCAGAGCAGCCATTGCCTCAGGGGGTGGGGGGGCAGTTCTGAATGTCTGCCTCCAGCTGCTTGTTCGTATGGATCTGTAAAAGTATAGTTTGGTGAAGGACTACTGGTGTTCATGTTAAGTCTTTCCAACCTTTGTCTAGTGTAATATAGTTTTCCTTTAATAAACGTGTGTTAAAAGTGCACGAGCATACTCCTGTGAACATGTTCAGTAACTGCCCTCCATTGTTTCTAAGAAAAGAAATTAGGATCTGTCAAGCCAGGTTTTGTTCTGAGATCTGACTTGTTCAGCTGTAACACTGGGAAGACAATATAATTGACACAACTTTCTAAAGTTTAGATGAGTAGAGAGACCTTGACTGATTAATAAAACGTGCGTTGCCTGGGTTTATAAAGACACAGTAAAAGTTTTAACACCAGGTTAAAGTCCAACAGGTTTATTTGGTAGCAAATGCCATTAGCTTTCGGAGCGCTGCTCCTTCGTCAGATGGAGTGGAAATGTGCTCTCAAACAGGGCATACAGAGACACAAAATCAAGTTACAGAATACTGATTAGAATGCGAATCCCTACAGCCAACCAGGTCTTAAAGATACAGACAATGTGGGTGGAGGGAGCATTAAGCACAGGTTAAAGAGATGTGTATTGTCTCCAGACAGGTGTGCCAAGTTTCGCAAACATGAGGACGGCCTAAACCGGGATGTTGGATTTATGTCACACTATCAGTAACCCCCACAGCTTGCCTCCTGGACTTGCAGATTCTCACTGGCTGTCCTGTCTGGAGACAATACACATTTCTTTAACCTGTGCTTAATGCTCCCTCCACCCACATTGTCTGTATCTTTAAGACCTGGTTGGCTGTAGGGATTCGCATTCTAATCAGTATTCTGTAACTTGATTTTGTGTCTCTGTGCCCTGTTTGAGAGCAGATTTCCACTCCATCTGACGAAGGAGCAGCGCTCCGAAAGCTACTGGCGTTTGCTATCAAATAAACCTGTTGGACTTTAACCTGATGTTGTTAAAACTCTTACTGTGTTCACCCCAGTCCAATGCCGGCATCTCCACACCTTTATAAAGACAGACATAGCATATGCTATGAAATGCTGTACCTGAAAAGATGGCAGCAGCTGATTCCATAAATAATTTGAAAAGGGAATTTGGTAGGTGCTTGAAGATGAGGACCTTGCAGGGTGTTGGACCAAAAGTCAGGACGTGGGGCTAAACATGACTGCTGTTTCAGGGAGCCATCACAGCCCCATGGGCAGAATGATCTCCTCCTGTGCAGCAGATTTCTATGATTTTTGTGTTTGACTTTTTAAAAAACAAACTCATTCAGTTAATGGGAAATACATATTGGTGGTGATAGGTTAGGCCCGAACTTCCAATTACAGCTTTTCTAACTTAAACAATTTGCAAATTAAAGATATTATGCATTTTCTAAGTTAACTGTTGCAAAGGATTTGCTACATCACTGAGCATTCTTGGCCTACTTGAATGTTGTATTTGAAATTGATGCAATCAAAACAAGGATAGCTGTAGAACAGGGTTCCTTTGTATACGCAGAAGAAAAGGCAAAGTACTTCACATACTAAGTATATGAAAAGAAGTAGGAAACTCTGGAAGCACTGAGTGGATAGCATCTTTGGAGAGAACATGCAAGTTAATGTTTCAGGTATAACTCCATCAGAACTAGAGAATATTACAAATGAACAACATTGAAGAGAAATCACACATGTGCTTGGCTGTAACGTGTTTAGTGATACCATGTGACAGTAGGAAGCAGAACAGCATATTGGTGGCTAAAAGGAACATTCGGTATATAGGTATATATCTGGCAGAGAAAGCTCCAATGGCCCTGGAATCTGGTAGAAGAAGAATATAAATCAATGCCAAGGATGGCGAGCAGCTCACCAGCACAGAGTTCTGATGAGTCCCCAATGTGAAGCACCAACCAAACATTTTCCCTTTCCCATTTACATTGTCAAAATTTCTGAATAGAACGTAGTAGTTTGTTATAGTCTGAAAATCAGTATCATCACCAGAAGATTGCAAAGTTTCCAATTGGAAAGAAAGTGCTGTTGCCCAAACTTGTTTTGATCTTTCTGGGAATAGTGTATATGTAGAAGAAAACCCTGAAACTGAGGAAATGATGGTGGGGTGGAGAAATAAACGACCTGGTGTTCAGGGTCATGCGACAGACTGAAATAGTCGTTGTTTGTATTTTTTAATGGTCCTGCTAACTTTCATTGAACTTTTTAATGATTGTGTGTCTATGCTGCCATCCTTTATACCACCTAGACTTGAACCTTACAAATAATGTGACCTATATTTACATTTCTTGTTATTTACAATGTATATTGAAGGTTTTCTGTTCAGCATGACAGAATATTTTACAAGTCTTGAATCCTGTTTTTTTGCCTTCAATATTTTCTAATTAGCCAAACTTGTGTTCATCTTAAGTGTTCTAAACTGTTGGGATTAAAGACTTTTTTTTTAGTTCTGTAAATGTGGTTAAAGAACTGATTCTGAGATGGAAAATGTCAGCTGCAGATTGCTCTTGTCGTGTGATTTTTGTGTACAAGCTATCACCATGTTTCTTGCTTTGTCTTTATTTGCCTGAAATTGCTAATCCAGTGCTGATTGTACAATAAGAGTTCTTGATCACTTTTAGTTGGAAGCAGTTTATATGCCAGGTAGAAAATGTATACGTAAAAGCTGGAATGGGAGGAGTGCACAGTTTCTACTAATCCACAGGTCGCACCATTAGGGTAAATGTTTAATTCGCTCATCAAAATGGCCAATTGTTTACCTTGGTCACAATGCGACCCAGAGTAAAAGACGTTAACTATGCTTCTTTCAACAAACTCATTGATTTTACTATGTAGTGAAACTTTTTTTTGAAACAAGTTGCAAAAACTGAACATGCAATTTGTAATCCAGAAATGTAACTATATTTCCCTTTAAATCCCAACATGCGTGCGCACAGATGCATATGCACACACATGAACAAAGGACAAACAAATAGGGCCTCTGCAGAAGTTGGCATGAGGAACAACTTTTCCTGGTGGGAGTAATTGATGAAAAAGGATAAAATTTGAAGGGTTTGGATACGGTCAGTCTGATGCTCCTGCATCTGCTGGCTCATTGATCACGGTGCTGTCTGAAAGTTCTTTCCAAGGGACCTTCAGGGTATCCCTGTTCTTGGGAATGTTCTCTTGTTGTGACTTCTCAGGCTTCTGAATACAGATGAGCCACACTGAAGCAAGAGTTTTCTGGAGGTGGACACCATCACTGAACTCCGTGCAAAACAGAGGGAGAGAGATTTCTGGTTTGTTCCCAAAACACGACGACAAAAAACCTGTTTAAACAGAACTCTGGTCAGGTGTTTTCCAGAAAAACAACAGGGGCTTACAGCCTGGAAACAAACAGCATTTTTTTTAACCAGCAATTAACTCAAGTAAACAATTAGTCAGGAATTGCTCGTCGTTTAGTTGAAGTCATGTGATTTCTTCCAAGAAGCAGCTTGCTCACAGTCCAAGGTGAACTTGTAACCTTTTAAAAAAAAATCCAGGTTAATTCCATGTCCTTCCAACTTTAAAAAAAAACATAGTTCTTGGAGATATGTATTCCTAACAAAATAAATTCTCTGAACACTCCTGATAAGAAATAACAGATCATTTTGGGTTTAATGGCTTTAATAAGTTTCTAAACAATTTTTTATAATAGCACATGTTGATCTAGGGATGGACTGGCCATATGGGAAATTGGAAGCTTCCTGAGTGTCTTGATGGATAGTTCCATAGTGCTGTATTTTCCCATGGCAGATATCAGGTGCTTGACTGACAGCACTTTTTGGGAACAAGTCAACCCTTGACGGAATCTGCTAACGTATTTTCAAGTTGAGTGTATGTATTGTTGTGTATTCTGAGACAATACATATGATACCACACGCAAGTGCTGTGGTTTGTGATTGTACCTGGTTTTTTAATCTGTTTTCTGGAGGTAGCCCAAGTTGTACTTGTGGAAGAAGATTTTGGCATTGAATGGTCGTCTTCTAATGCTAATATCAAATTTTTAAAGAAATTTTGTATCAATGTGGGCATTTGTACAGATTGTTTTACAAAAGTCATAACTGAATGACACTAAAACAATCTACCCTGTATGGTTGAAAATAAATGAGGGTGTTTGCTAATGATTTGCAGTGTTTAGCTTTCACACATTGTCAGAAAAGCCTGCTTGTCGCAAGACCTGGACTTGTGCTGACGTGCTGTTACTTGCCGCTTGAGTGCCAGTTTTCAGAGTCTAACCACCTCCCTTTGACGCAGTAGTATTGCCATCATCTAGTACCTCTCCATCAACATCTTGGGGAATGCCATGAATCAGAAACTCGATTGAATCAGCTGCATAAGTCAGGACCAGATCATAGCCTGGGTATTCTGTGAAGGGAAATTGACCTCTTGGCTCCCCAAGGACTTTCCACCATCCAGAAGGCAAGGGTCTAATAGAATATTCTTCACTTTGCACGGATGAGTGCTGCTTCAACAACATTCAAGTTTGGTACCATCTATGATGAAGCAGTGCAATCTGCTTGATTGGGCAGCTTGACCATCCCTTTGCATACTCAATCCCTCCACCACTGCGCTGTGACTGTAGTGTGCACAATGCACAGGGGCAACATCACCCAATTATCAACATTCCTCCTTTGTTCCTGGGCCAAAATCATGAAGTACTGTGGGGGGAGTATCTTCAGCACTTGCCTGTAGTTGTCCAAGAAAGCTCACTACTACCTCACCGAAAGCAACAGACGATCATCAATAACTGTTGGATGCCTGTACCCCAAGAACGAACTTTTCAAAAACACATGATCTCATGTTGACAATTTATTCACAGCTATGAAAAGCAATCAATACCAGGTTGTCCTACAGTTTGCTGGTTCAGGAATTGATCCACTTTTGATTTTGACTATTGCAAATGAAGTTGATATTTGTAATACTAGGTGTCAACCCCTTTTAAAACTTGGTTTACATCTACTTTGCACAAAAGAATCTGCTTTATCCACTTAGTGCAGTTTTTAAAATGCATGGTGCAAAGCTGTCCTATTATAAGAGGCAAAATGTTATGGGTGGGCTTTTAGCTTTCTGGTGATCCAATTGAAAGCTAATTTCAGAAAGCCTCCTATACTAATGTAATTTCTAAAGGTTGTAAGAAATAGATGTTTTGGTTTATGTACTCTTTAATACTTTAGATTGACATGATGGAAGCTTTGGTAAACCCCAATGTTAAGTTGGAAAATAATTGAATATTACCAGAATTTAGTTGCTTTTCTCACTTTTGATATGAAGTGTTGCTGACATTCAGGAAATCAAATCTTGTTATCTGAGAGATTCAACTAATTGCACAGCAAAATTAAATGGATGTTTTGATTTTCTGCAACTTTTAAGTGTAGAAGCTGCTTGGATAAATTTATATTCCCAAATTGGGGGAAATGATAGGAATGGAAAAGGCTGCAATCTATAATAAAGATGATAAAAGATGGAAATACTATGTGGGGCATTTGTCAGTTGGGTTTCCCCCATTTTCTTGCTGTTTGGCAGCCTTCTCATGAGATGATGGTTTGCGCCCTTCTGACCAACTCCAATGCTTTCCATGTCTTGGGGCTATCAACTTCGGCATGATTGTCTCTGCTGCGTTTGCTGCAGATGAAGACACTAGGCTGAGAAGGTGCATGATTCACTGGTCTGTTTTCTCCTGCTTTTTTGTCTTCTGCTGCCTTTTATATTCCCAATACTCTTAACTCACTAAGCAGCTTCCCATCCACGCAATTTCTTTTGTTGTCAGGCTCATGATTGTGCAAAACATCAGAGCACATGGTGGAGAATGTATCCATCCCTTTCCAATTTATATTTGGGCAGCATCTTTGGAATGTTGAGGATAGAGGCATTTCTAGTGCTTCAATGTTTTCTGGTTCTGAGAAAGGGTCTCCTTTTAAAAAAAAAGTTAGTCTTCCTTCAAATGCTGACCAACTTTTCATTAATGACACTTGATTTTATGATACCATTGAACTATTGAATGATAAATCCTACCTAGACAATGGCTATCAGTAAAATGCTTAATTGTTTGAAATTAAATTGTATCAAACATTTTGAAGGCAGCAATGTTTCCAAAGGTTTAAATGGTGAGTTGTTGTCACCTTTTACTTTAATTGTTTCAAAATAATGAATGTCTCTGTAACCTTGATTACTTGCTTTGACACGTGACCATGATGAGTTTCTAATATTGATCCTTCCACAACCCATGAAATTTTCAATTTTTTTGCTCTTCAGAAAGACATTTTGTTTGTGCAATAAGTTCATTTAAACATTTGTAATTCTTTCAGTAGTGCTTTTATTTAAGATTGGAACCATAATTTCTCAATGTTCATTTGGGTTTGCTGTTAACCAAAATTATTTGGGGAAAGTTAGAATTTTTCAGGAAATTGTAATTTACTGGTGGTTAATTGAAATATTTTAAAAGATATTAACATCCATTATTGAGTTTCAAGTTCTACTATTAGTGCATGTGAAGGTTTTTAAATGTTTTTAAGGTGAGATAATATTGCATATCACTAGAACCATTTTATCCCCTCTCCTGCTTCCAATGAAACACTCTTTCCTTTCTTTCTCTCTCTTCCCTGCGACTTCCACAAGAGAAATTTCAATTGACTAATGTTGGCCCAGACTGAGGCTGGTTTTTAAAATGTATTGAAAATGGTTTAATTGGCTTCAATAAGGCTTTCTTAGAATGAAGCACCATATCAGATCCCAGTTAGAAATTTTAAATTTTGAGCCTGCTTGTTGCAGAATAAGGCAAAAAATTCAATAAGCTTTTCATGGTATTTAGAGTTGGGAAAATTGCTAAATGACTTGATAGCTAAAAATGTATTTTGTGTTGCTTTATGCATTCACATGCTGTCATTGTGGAGGTTCCCAATCCTGCCCCCAACTGGTATCACCAAAGTGTGCACATTGAGTCGATCAGTTGCAGATGAATCATGAAATGGAGGATAGTTTATAAAACAAATTTCTGCAGGATTATATTAGGTAAGAATCATTTTTTTAAAATAGCAATATTAGTATTGTAACCCTTTTACATACAAAATAATATGTCCTTTCAGTTGTCAAAGGTAGCATGGAAGGTGCATTGGTGTGCAACAGATTGGATTATATCATTTGCCACTGATAGTAGCCCAGATTTTTGTGGCGGGATTTGCAATTCTGGAGAAGTATAGAGGGGGTTTGGAACTAATTTGGTTCAAAAAATAAATTGCATGATAGGGCAGAAATACTTTTCCAAAAAAAGTAAATCTAATGCAAAGAAATGTATACGAGATTTAAGTAATGATGTGCATACTCCTAGAGTAACGACTTTTTAAACAATTTTACAATCAGTGGTTGAGCTTCCCCACCCTCCCTTAACTTACTTTAATCAAACTATTCTTGGTCCAAGGATAAATAATGTGAATTGATTTCCGTAGTTGTGCAGAACCCTTGATTGATGCAAATAATAGTTTGTGTTTTGTTTTGGAGTTGAGTTTCACAGCCATCTGAGCTCATACTTTATTTTCTGATTTCTATTCTGAATGACTTCATCTTTTTCTTTCGGACTTTTAAAATCTTCATTAATGACTATTTTGCTTGTACGGAACTCTAGCTAAGACTACAGATGGGTTGTTTACATACTGGGTTTTATGGGTTTTGGGCTACTGGAACATCAGTGACAAATGTTTAGAGGCTTGAATCCCGGTGATGTTGGTTACCTTGGGCTTATCCATTGAATAAAGTGCCATCTTGAACAGTGATGTGCAGCATTAATGTCATGAGGGCAGGGGGTTGGGAAACTATTTGAAGGATTTAAACATTGAATGTTTAACTTAGAAAAGGAAAAAAACCTCATTGTTCTGTTTTACAAATTATCTTTCTTTCTTTCTGCAGGAGTCGGAAACTTCAGATTAGGAACATACCCCCTCACTTGCAGTGGGAGGTAAGTGTGCCCTTAATGTTTCGTAAATAGTTACAATGGGTATTTAGATTCCTTTCCATGCTGTCAGTCTTGGTAAATGTGAGATTTGAACAAAATGAAAACTTGTGGATATAAACAGGAAGTTGTGTTACACCCGTTAGAATGTTTTAGCACTGAAGTGAGGTGGTAACACTGGTTTCAACGTTACAAATAGAGTGAGGTGACAGTCACAATGTGGGGTGAGGGGTGGTAATTGTATTGTCTTGGAAATGGCTCATGTAGAGCCAAACCAGGCTTGAGGATGGTATAAGGAAAGTCTGAAATAGGCCCAAGGCACTTATTCATGGGGCCAGGAGGAGCATTTGAAACGGTTCTCTGGGGCAGTCAGCCTATCCGTGCCAGATTTCAGGGCAGCTTAAATTGGTGCGAGGTGATCATATTGGAAGGTGCAAGCCCCCTTCCTCTTTAGTATTTTGCACTGGGTGTTGGTGAGAATGGCATACTCCCCGGTGAGTTGGTCAGCGCAATGATTCTGTACCTGGGTCATCAGTAGACTTATGAATCGGAAGTGGAGTATGGCAGAGGATGCAATTTGATTTAAAAATGAGAAATCCTATCTTTTCCAAGTGATGTACCCCGAGGATGGTTTTGCTTTTATAATAAGGTCTTGAGTAAAAATATAGTGAGTTAAATTTCCAACTATGTATATGATGCCAAGGTAGGAGTTGGTGGAAATGTGATGCAGCCAGATTCCAAAGGCTTTAAGGTCATGGGAGTCACATTGAATGACAGTTATCACATTCTGTTCAATTTAAGAGTGAAATTATTCTGAGAACAAGGAACCAAAACGAGTATGGAACATTTTCATCTTAGTGTAATTGAAAGAATCTTTGGAATTTTGGACAATTTTGGTATTTATTGCTTATACTTAGTAATCCTGATTTGGTTGATATAACTGAGTGAGTGACTCGCTAGACTACTTCTGAAGGCAGTTAAAAAGAAAGACGTGTCACATATGTTGAACTAGGTAAAGATTATGGGGCAAATTTTACTGTCCTGCCCGCCACGGGAATCGGGGCGGACCATGGAAAGTGCTGTTGACCTTGGGCAGGATTTCCTGGTTTCGGGGTGAGCGAGGCTGGAGAATCCCACCCTATGGTTTCTTTACTAAAAGATATTTTCAGATTTTTTCTTCACTCATTCAAATTCTCAAACTATCATGGTGGAGTTTAAAAGTTTAATGAACTCTGGTTTATTAGTCCATGCCTCAGGGCTATATTAGTTAGATAACAACATAACCAGTTCATTGCCTGCCCTTTGATTTCAGAAAGAAGTGCTTCGGGCTATTGTGGATAAACCTGCAACATCCAAAACTAATAATTACACTTTTTAAAAGAAAATGTGAAATGGCTTGCATTATTAGAAGCAGAGCACAAATCATATAATGTATGGTTTCTGTATAGAGTACTGGATGCTGCTTTTGTTACCTACTCATAGGAAAATTGCATTGTTCTAGAGAGCAATCAATAGTAGGATTTCAGAAAGCAAATTTGAATAATGAGGAATTTAAATGATCAATGAGAGAAAAGTTAATATTTGAACTCATCAAAAGATTTATCTCAATCAAAAACTTTGAAATAACTGAGGACACAAGTTAGAAATTATGAAATTCCGTGCGAGGAAAGTTGGTAGATTCTTTTCAAAGTGGGTACTTTGGTGCTGTGAGGCAGCAGTGCCACCTCCAGGGACCTGGATTCAATTCCTGGCTTGGGTCACTGTCCATGTGGAGTTTGCATGTTCTCCCCATGTCTGCGCAGGTTTCCTCCCACAGATGTGCTGGTTAGGTGCATTGACCCGAACAGGCATCATACTGTGGCAACTAGGGGAATTTCACAGTAACTTCATTGCAGTGTTAATGTAAGCCTGCCTTGTGACGAATAAATAAACTTTATTAATTGAGTTCAGAGGGCATGTATATGATAAGATAAGTGGGATTATTAATGGAAAAAAGGTTGGTGTGCTCGGCATAATAGTGTTATTGAGTATTATGGCCATTCTCTGTACTAATCATTGAACATCAAGGTGTGAAAGTAATTATGGTATAAGAGATTTTGATTTCAAACAAAATTCATTAAAAGATCAAAATGTTGCAACCCAACCTAACACTTTCTATGATGAATGTAACATTTTAGTCTTGTGAAGAGGAAAATAGTCTATTTAAAAACAGTGACGTAAAATACCTAGAGTTAAAAGCTTTCAGATTTCAAATGTCAACTGATCAGCCTATCTATGGGAAAGCTGTCAGCATGATTTGACAATTCGGCAGAGATGGGAGAAATTCAAAATGTACATGCATGTAAAACAGCTCACCATGCTGTAAATTAACTCTCTTGTATCGTATCTAGGTGGATCTGAAATCTCAAAGTGAGTGAGTTCTCCGTGTCTGTAATCTGTCACTCAAAAATATAGCGTTACATTGTGAAGGTTTGCAAAACATCGCAATGTTTTTATTGAAGTGAGCAGAAGTGCATTCTGCAGGGGGATATTTTTGCACCTTTGTATCTTGACTATTTAACAGTTGTTCTGATTGGCTTGTGAAATAAAAGGCAGTTGCATTTATATACACTTAATTTCTCTTTACAGTATTTAAGAATGTCCTGATGTACGTGAGGGAGGCACTCATAAATGCAAGTTTCTTCCTTTTCATTGATGAAATTCAATGGAAGTGTATTTGTTTCAGTGGCTTGTACTAAATCGAACACTAAGTACTTGTCACGTGGTTTAGAAATGGGTATCCTCTTAAGTTTGGATTGCTCTGACGGATGTCAGTAGTGTCCTGGTGGTAAGGTAACAAGATCGCAGCCAGCCTGTTGGAAACTCCCTATCTTGTTATTGAGCCCAAATAGAAAAATAAAGTTGGTGTGTTTTTTTTTGTGTGCATGTTTTTTGTCCTTTTGTGTGTTTGTATGCATCTGCCTGTCACTCACTGGTGGCTCTGCCCCCTTTATGCACTTGAGTGGAAGTTTCTTTTTCGCTAACTCCACCGTATTCTGTGTATATCTTCTACATAATTCATGGACATAAAAATTTTGAAGACTATAAAGCGTTGTCTTGATACAACATTATTCCCACGGTTATTCTCTTTTTAAATCTACAACATTATCCTTTTTACATATGTTCAAAGTATGTTGGAACGGTAACATTTAGTATCCATCTCTGGTTGTAGAGCGAAGATGGTGGCAGCCTGTCTCTTCGAATTATAGTGCTTCTTGTTGGGTGGTGGATTCCAGAAGTTATAATGAAAGGACAGTGAGCACGCATGTGAAATGAAAATGGTGTCTGAAATGGCATTTTGACATTTGTTGTTCACTGATTGAGGTTGGAAGCTTGGAGGTGTTGAAGTAAGCTTGGTAAAATGCTGTAGTGCACCCTATAAATATTGCATGATGCAGCTGCAGTGTACCCCTGCAGGAGGGATGAATGCTGTGCCCACTGGATAGTGTCAAGCTTCCAAATCCCGTTGTGGCTAAATGATCCATGCAAGTGGTGAGTGTTCCATGACACAGCTGATGAACCTTTGATCCCAGTACTGATACTTCATTGGCTGTAAATTAATTTGAAACATCCTGTAGTTCAAGTGCCTTGAAGTTTTATTATCTTAAAAGGTTCTATTTAAGTACAAGTTGTGAAAAGTGCTAGAAAATTCTCAGCTTTCCTTCCTTGATATGACTAGCTGACACTGTAGTTACTCTGCCTTTCACAGCGCTGATGCAGAGAGCTCTTAGCTAGTCATGATTCCATCCTGAAATTTGATAAAAGCCCTTCCCCATCTTTAAGTCTTTTGTAAGGTCATTAATGTTTAGTACCTCTGTAGCATAAAGCCATCACTGTCAGCCTACAGCAGGACCTGGGCAACTTTCAACATTTATTATTGAATAAGTAAAACTAAACACTGGAATTATCAGTGTGAATAAGAGAGAGGAGGGAAGTCATTGAAGTAGTTAAAGATGTTGCATGTTGCAACTGCTGATTAATGGATTGATTTGAACTCCAGTGGCCAGAACTAACATTTTGTTTGGGCATGACTTCAGCCACTTAAGGTTTTCCCCTTGAACCCTATTAACCTCAGTTGTGCTAGGTTATCCCTTACTCATTCTGTAGTAGTCATTTAATTTCACTACCTCAGACATTTTCTTTTCCCTTTTTTCCTGAATATGAAGAATTGAGCAACAAGTGTCATTGCTGGATCTTTGTCTTGAGATTTAAACATGTAATTTGGCCAATTGAATTATAATTTGTATAAACTAGGGTAAGACCTACCTGACCAGAGTTAATATTCAGTTGCATGTCTACTTGTGGTGGTAGTGTTCTGGCAAACCAATTTGATTACAATTGCTTCATGTAGCCCTGATTTGTATGAAACTTTTCGCTTGAAAGCATAGTGGTCTTTCTCAGTGTCAAAACCAGGCATTAGGTCCTTTTGGTTTTCTCCACTTCGGTCATATTTTGTCTTTTTTTCTTCATAACTATACTTTGATTCCCAATAAATCAATGATACAACAACTCCTTTTGCTAATTATTTGCTTTCAAAAAGCAATTGGACTCGTACCTACAGGGGACTAATATTCCATGATTAGAGGAAAAGCACAAGTATGGCACCAAATTGGACAACTCTTTCAAAGACCCAGCGCCAATCACATAGGCCATATGGGCCCCCTCCTGAGTTGTACAATTCCATCATTCTAATTTTGAGCACAAGAACCCAGGAACAAAACAATTATTTTTTTTGCTTGTGTAGTTTGAAGAATTCAAATTCGATTGCAATTGCTTCATGTAGTCCCTGGCACTGAGGCAGCAGTGCTAACCATTGTGCCACCAATGTGGATGGGTGCATAGTTTTATCCAAAGGATAACATTTAACAAAGCAACGATCTTTCCATACTGCATTGATGTATGATGCATGACTATGATTTGGAGATAGTGACCACAATTCAGTGTCTTTTGTTATTGCAATGGAGAGGGATAGGACCGTACGGCAGGGCAAGGTTTATAATTGGGGAGAGGTAATTATGATGTGATTAGGCAAGAATTAGGGGGCATAAGATGGGAACAGAAACTGTCAGGGAAAGGCACTAATGAAAAGTGGAACTTTTTCAAGGAACAAATACTGTGTGTCCTTGATAGGTATGTCCCTGTCAGGCAGGGAGGAAATGGCCGAGTGAGGGAACCATGGTTCACAAAAGAGGTGGAATGTCTTGTAAAAAGGAAGAGGGAAGCTTATGTAGGGATGAGGAAACAAGGTTCAGATGGCTCGATTGAGGGTTACAAGTTAGCAAGGAATGAGCTGAAAAAGAGGCTTGGGAGAGCTAGGAGGGGACATGAGAAGTCCTTGGCAGGTCGGATCAAGGAAAACCCCAAGGCTTTTTACTCTTATGTGAGGAATAAAAGAATGACCAGGGTGAGGTCAAGGACAGTAGTGGGAACTTGTGTATGGGAGTCAGTAGAGATAGGAGAGGTGATGAATGAATACTTTTCTTCAGTGTTCACCAAGGAGAGGGGCCACGTTTTTGCGGAAGAGAAGGGGTTACAGGCTAATAGGCTGGAGGAAATAGATGTTCGGAGGGAGGATGTTCTGGCAGTTTTGAATAAACTGAAAGTCGATAAGTCCCCTGGCCTGATGAAATATATCCTAGGATTCTTTGGGAGGCAAGGGATGAGATTGCAGAGCCTTTGGCTTTGATCTTTGGCTTCTCACTGTCCACGGGGATAGTGCCAGAGGACTGGAGAGTGGCGAATATTGTTCCTCTGTTTAAGAAAGGGAATAGAAATGACCCTGGTAATTATAGACCGGTTAGTCTTACTTCGGTGGTTGGTAAGTTGATGGAAAAGGAGCTTAGGGATGGGATTTACAACCATTTAGGAAGATGCGGATTAATTCAGGATAGTCAGCACGGATTTGTGAAGGGCAAGTCGTGCCTCACAAATTTGATTAGAATTTTTTGAGGAGGTAACTAAGTGTGTTGATGAAGGTAGGGCAGTTGATGTTATGTACATGGATTTTAGTAAGGCGTTTGATAAGGTCCCCCATGGTCGGCTTATGATGAAAGTAAGGAGGTGTGGGATAGAGGGAAAGTTGGCCGATTGGATAGGTAACTGGCTATCTGATCGAAGTAAGAAGTTTACCAACAACAGGTTAAAGTCCAACAGGTTTATTTGGCAGCAAAAGCCATTAGCTTTCGGAGCGCTGCTCCTTCGTCAGGTGAGTGGGAATTCTGTTCACAAACAGGGCATATAAAGACACAAACCAAATTTACAGAATAATGGTTGGAATGCGAATACCTACAGCTAATCAAGTCTTAAAGGTACAAACAATGTGAGTGGAGAGAGCACCAAGACAGGCTAAAGAGATGTGTATTGTCCCCAGACAGGACAGCCAGTGAAATTCTGCAAGTCCAGGCAAGCTGTGGGGGTTACAGATAGTGTGACATGAACCCAATATTCCTCGTGTGCGGAACTTGGCTATCAGTTTCTGCTCAGCGACTCTGCGCCGTCGTGTGTCGTGAAGGCCGCCTTGGAGAGCGCTTACCTGAATGTCAGAGGCCGAATGCCCGTGACCGCTGAAGTGCTCCCCAACAGGAAGAGAGCAGTCTTGCCTGGTGATTGTCGAGCGGTGTTCATTTATCAGTTGTCGCAGCGTCTGCTTGGTTTCCCCAATGTACCATGCCTCGGGACATCCTTTCCTGCAGCGTATCAGGTAGACAACGTTGGCCGAATTGCAAGAGTATGTACCGTGTACCTTGTGGATGGTATTCTGTGGCAGGGTTGTGTTGTGTCGTGGTCACTGTTCTCCTGAAGGCTGGGTAGTTTGCTGCGGACAATGGTCTGTTTGAGGTTGTGCGGTTGTTTGAAGGCAAGAACTGGGGGTGTGGGGATGGCCTTGGCGAGATGTTCGTCTTCACCAATGACATGTTAAAGGCTCCGGAGGACGACGACACCCTGCCACAGCCACCTCTGCAAGACGTGTCGGATCATCGACACTGATGCCATCATCTCACGTGAGCATACCATCCACAAGGTACACGGTACATACTCTTGCAACTCGGCCAACATTGTCTACCTGATACGCTGCAGGAACGGATGTCCTGAGGCATGGTACATTGGGGAAACCATGCAGACGCTGCGACAACGGATGAGTGAAGACCGCTCGACAATCACCAGGCAAGACTGTTCTCTTCCTGTTTGGGAGCACTTCAGCGGTCACGGGCATTCGGCCTCTGATCTTCGGGTAAGCGTTCTCCAAGGCGCGGCCTTCACGACACACGACAGTGCAGAGTCGCTTAGCAGAGACTGATAGCCAAGTTCCGCACACATGAGGACGGCCTCAACCGGGATATTGGGTTTATGTCACACTATCTGTAATACCCACAGCTTTCCTGGACTTGCAGAATTTCACTGGCTGTCCTGTCTGGAGACAATACACATCTCTTTAGCCTGTCTTGATGCTCTCTCCACTCACATTGTTTGTACCTTTAAGACTTGATTAGCTGTAAGTATTCGCATTCCAACCATTGTTCTGTAAATTGAGTTTGTGTCTTTATATGCCCTTTTTGTGAACAGAATTCCCACTCGCCTGATGAAGGAGCAGCGCTCCGAAAGCTTGTGGCTTTTGCTACCAAATAAACCTGTTGGACTTTAACCTGGTGTTGTGAGACTTCTTACTGTGTTTACCCCAGTCCAACGCCGGCATCTCCACATCATATCTGATCGAAGACAGAGGGTGGTGGTGGATGGAAAGTTTTCGGACTGGAGGCAGGTTGCTAGCAGAGTGCCACAGGGATCAGTGCTTGGTCCTCTGCTACTTGCGATGTTTATTAATGACTTGGAGGAGGGGGCTGAAGGGTGGATCAGTAAATTTGCTGATGACACCAAGTTTGGTGGAGTAGTGGATGAGGTGGAGGGCTGTTGTAGGCTGCAAAGAGACATAGATAGGATGCAAAGCTGGGCTGAAAAATGGCAGATGGAGTTTAACCCTGATAAATGTGAGGTGATTCATTTTGGTAGGACTAATTTAAATGTGGATTACAGGGTCAAAGGTAGGGTTCTGAAGACTGGAGAAAGAGATCTTGGGGTCCATATCCACAGATCTCTGAAGGTTGCCACTCAAGTGGATAGAGCTGTGAAGAAGGCCTATAGTGTTAGCTTTTATTAACGGGGTTGGAGTTTAAGAGCCTTGGGGTTATGCTGCAACTGTACAGGACCTTGGTGAAACCACATTTGGAATATTGTGTGCAGTTCTGGTCACCTCGCTATAAGAAGGATGTGGAAGCGCTGGAAAGAGTGCAGAGGAGATTTACCAGGATGCTGCCTGGTTTGGAGGGTAGGTCTTATGAGGAAAGGTTGAGGGAGTTAGGGCTGTTCTCTCTGGAGCGGAGGAGGCTGAGGGGAGACTTAATAGAGGTTTATAAAATGATGATGGGGATAGATAGAGTGAACGTTCAAAGACTATTTCCTCGGGTGGATGGAGCTATTACAAGGGGGCATAACTATAGGGTTCATGGTGGGAGATATAGGAAGGATGTCCGAGGTAGGTTCTTTACGCAGAGAGTGGTTGGGGTGTGGAATGGACTGCCTGCAGTGATAGTGGAGTCAGACACTTTAGGAACATTTAAGCGGTTATTGGATAGGCACATGGAGCACACCACGATGATAGGGAGTGGGATAGCTTGATCTTGGTTTCAGATAAAGCTCGGCACAACATTGTGGGCCGAAGGGCCTGTTCTGTGCTGTACTGTTCTATGTTCTATGATGGAGCAGGTGGGCCATGACAGACATGAGGTTGATGAAAACATTGTCTTCATCTTGATTCTAGTAAATCTTCTCTGCATCCTCCCTGAAGCCTTTGCAGCCTTTCTAAAGGGTGGCACTCTCAATTGAAACCAGCATTCCATGTTGTGGTCAAACCAGTGTTTTACACAAGTTCTTCGTCATTTGTTTGCTTTTGTACACTCTGCCACTATTTACAAAGTCCAAGATCTCATTGCCTTATTAATCCCAACCTGCTCTACCGCATTTAATGACTTGATCACCCATGCATCCATGAGTAAATAGTCGTCTTCACATTTATCTACGCTCTTCCTGTATCACTTTTGTTCTATTTCCTTCATAAGGTTGTTTTGTGAAACCTAGCTTGACATCCAGGCTATATTGGTGACAATAGGGGCTAAGACACATCTGTGAAAAATCTGAAGATGCTTGGTGTTTGGTAGAAAGATGGAAAATATTTGTACAGTCAGTTGTGCTGGAGAAATTAGGTTTTCTTCCTATACCATCATAGCTTCACTTTGACTATAGCTTCAATTTGACTTGAGCTTTCTTTGGTATTTGAACCATTCCATTTCCGTAAAGGTTCACCATAGAATTATTTATTCACTTATAAATATGGCACACCGTCTGAATTTTGAACAGAGATCCTGAAAAGTACAGAACACTTTTTGTTGGCTCTTTTGCCCACAAATCCAACAAGGTTGAGGCTGGAGAACTCATTAATGTAATTCTTTACAAGTTTGTCTCGAGACTGCATGGATGTACAAATAGTTAACAAAGTGTCTGTTCTTAGCTCCTTATTCCACCCTCCTGTTTGTTTAATTTTGGGATATATTCTTTTGAGAAGATTGTAGGCTTAATTAGATGAGTTGTTACACCTGTTGTTTCTGCGTCTTTATCCTATTGTTTAACCCGTTTGTCTTTGTCTCCGTCCTCGTGCCATTGTAACTAGCTTTATTTAAGTTTAAGATGCTAGTTTCAGATCCAAATTTCTCATCCTTAAACGATTCTTTACTATGAAATCATTAATCCTGTCTCATTTCGTATTAAGAAGTCCCACAACACCAGGTTAAAGTCCAACAGGTTTATTTGGTAGCAAATGCCACTCGCTTTCGTAGCGCTGCTCCTTCGTCAGGTGAGTGGGAGATCTGTTCACAAACAGAGCATATAAAGACACGAGCTCAATTTACAGAATAATGATTGGAATGCGAGTCTTTACAGCTAATCAAGTCTTAAAGGTACAGACAATATGGGTGAAGAGAGCATTAAGCACAGGTTAAAGAGATGTGTATTGTCTCCAGACAGGACAGCCAGTGAGATTTTGCAAGTCCAGGCAAGTCATGAGGGTTACAATTCATCAGGCGAATGAGGCTGTGGGAGTTCTTCCACAAACCCCAAGAGGCCAACAGCAAACACAATGAGACAGCCAATGAACCGGAACAGCTGACAGAGATCCGCAGTGCAACCGAAGAGGAAAGAGTCAAATTGGACTCTTCCGGAAGGCTGCTGCCCTCGACTTGTATGCCCAAGTCATCAGGAGGTGCGTCAACACCAAATTCATCAGCCACACTCGAGACAGCCCTGAACATCACCCAAGCACAACGCAACGCCATCCGCGCGCTCAAGACCAACCGAAACATTGTCATCAAACTAGCAGACATCGTCATACTGAACAGAATGGATTACTGCAAAGAAGTGTACCAACAACTGAACAACGAGGAACACTACAGACAGTTACCTGCAGATCTGACCAAAGAACACACCCGTCGACTCAACACTCTGATCAAGACCTTTTGATCCGGACATTCAGAGCACCCTCCGTGCTCTCATCCCACGTACTCCCCGCATTGGAGATCTCTACTGCCTCCCGAAGATACACAAGGCAAACACACCCGGCCGTCCCATCGGATTGGGCAATGGGACCCTGTGCGAGAACCTCTCTGGCTATGTCGAGGGCATCCTGAAACCCATTGTACAAAGAACCCCCAGCTTTTGTCGTGACACTACGGACTTCCTACAGAAACTCAGCACAGATGGAGCAGTTGAACCAGGAGCACTCCTCGTCACAATGGATGTCTCCGAACTCTACACCAGCATCCCGCACGACGATGGCATTGCTGCAACGGCCTCAGTGCTCAGCGCCAACAACTACCACTTTCCAGATGCAATTTAACAACTCATCCGCTTCATCCTGGGCCACAATGTCTTCACCTTCAACAACCAGTTCTTCATCCAGACACACGGAACAGCCATGGGGACCAAATTCGCACCACAATATGCCAACATCTTCATGCACAGGTTCGAACAAGACTTCTTCACCGTACAGGCCCTTCAACTGATGCTATACACTAGATACATCGATGACATTTTCTTCCTTTGGACTCATGGTGAGCAATCACTGAAACAACTATATGATATCAACAAGTTCCATCCCACCATCAGACTCACCATGGACTACTGTCCGGAATCAGTTGCATTCTTGGACACACGCATCTCCATTAAGGACGGTCACCTCAGCACTTCACTGTACCGCAAACCCACGGATAACCTCACGATGCTCCACTTCTCCAGCTTCCACCCTAAACACATTAAAGAAGCCATCCCCTACGGACAAGCCCTCCGTACACACAGGATCTGCTCAGATGAGGATCGCAACAGACGCCTCCAGACGCTGAAAGATGCCCTCATAAGAACAGGATATGGCGCTCGACTCATCGATCGACCATTCCGATGCGCCACAGCGAAAAACCACACCGACCTCCTCAGAAGCCAAACACGGGACACGGTGGACAGAGTACCCTTCGTCGTCCAGTACTTCTCCGGAGCGGAGAAGCTACGGCATCTCCTCCGGAGCCTTCAACATGTCATTGATGAAGACGAACATCTCGCCAAGGCCATTCCCAAACCCCCACTTCTTGCCTTCAAACAACCGCACAACCTCAAACAGACCATTGTCCGCAGCAAACTACCCAGCCTTCAGGGGAACAGTGACCACGACACCACACAACCCTGCCACAGCAACCTCTGCAAGACGTGCCGGATCATCGACACAGATGCCATCATCTCACGTGAGAACACCATCTACCAGGTACACGGTACCTACTCTTGCAACTCGGCCAACGTTGTCTACCTGATACGCTGCAGGAAAGGATGTCCCGAGGCATGGTACATTGGGGAAACCGTGCAGACGCTACGACAACGGATGAATGAACACCGCTCGACAATCACCAGGCAAGACTGTTCTCTTCCTGTTGGGGAGCACTTCAGCGGTCATGGGCATTCGGCCTCTGATATTCGGGTAAGCGTTCTCCGAGGCGGCCTTCAAGACACACGACAGCGCAGAGTCGCTGAGCAGAGACTGATAGCCACGTTCCGCACACGTGAGGACGGCCTCAACCGGGATCTTGGGTTCATGTCACACTATCTGTAACCCCCACGACTTGTCTGGACTTGCAAAATCTCACTAACTGTCCTGTCTGGAGACGATACACATCTCTTTAACCTGTGCTTAACGCTCTCTCCACTCACATTGTCTGTACCATTAAGACTTGATTAGCTGTAAAGACTCGCATTCCAATCATTATTCTGTAAATTGAGTTTGTGTCTTTATATGCCCTGTTTGTGAACAGATCTCCCACTCACCTGATGAAGGAGCAGTGCTCCGAAAGCTAGTGGCTTTTGCTACCAAATAAACCTGTTGGACTTTAACCTGGTGTTGTGAGACTTCTTGCTGTGTTTACCCAGTTCAACGCCGGCATCTCCATATCATTTCGTGTTACCAGGTCTAATATAGCTGGTTTGCTGGTTGATTCCAGACACATTGTTATAAGAAACTGTCTTGAACATGCTCTTATGAAATCACACTCCATGTTATTTTTGCATATCTGCATGAAGATTAAAATCTCATGATTTGTTGCATTAACATACCCTTTGTTCCCTCAACCCCACCCTTCTCCTAAAGTATTACTCCATCTCCAACCTCCCTGTCCTCTAGTCCTAGAATGTGTTATCCATTCCCATCTTTTCTGGAACTCTGGGGTTTCTGCCCCTGCCGCAGTATCACACCGGCTATTTTAAAAGTCACAAGTGACATCGTGTGTGGCTGTGAAAAAGATAAACTTTCTCATCTTGACCTGCAGGAAACTTTGTCACAGTTAACCACACCATCCTCCTCCAACACCTTTTCTTTTCTTCCAGCTGGGTAGGACTGTTCTCGCATGATTCTATTGTATCTATCAAATCGTAGCCAGAAAATTGCCATCAATGGCTTTTCATCCTGCTCCTTCACCTATTATCTCTGGTGTACCCCAAGGATCTATCTTTGTCATCTTTTTCTCATCTATATGTTGCTCTGCAGTGACATCCAACAGCACAGCATTAGCTTTCACATGTACACTGGTGATACTTAGTTCCATCTCCCCACCATTTCTCTCAGCACTTCCACTAAATTATCAGACTACTTGGCCAATACACCCAATTTAAATATTGGTTAGACTGAAACCTATAGAATCCCTACAGTGCAGAAGGAGGTCATTCGGCCAGTCGAGCCTGCACTGACAACAATCCCACCCTGGCCCTATCCCCATAACTCCATGTATTTACCCTGCTAATCCCTTTGACACTAAAGATCAATTTAGCATGGCCATTCAATTTAACCTGCACATCTTTGGACTGTGGAAGGAAACTGGAGCACCTGGAGGAAACCCACGCAGACACGGGGCAAATGTGCAATGCACAGTCACCTGAGGTTGGAATTGAACCCAGGTCCCTGGTGTTGAGAGGCAGCAGCGCTAACCCTGTGCCACCATGCCGCCCTTTGTTTCAGAAACACTCAACTCTGTTCCATTGCAACTAACTTTATACCGCTTGGTGGCAACAATCTCTAAGCTAGTCAGTTTGCAACTTTGTTGTCATATTTCACCATGAGGTGAGATTCTGCTTCCATGTTCATGACATCAGTGAAACTACCTATTTCCACCTCCATAAACATCACCTGACTTCATCCACCTTGGCTCTTCTGCTGTTTAAACAAAAATCGTGCTTGTTGTTACCTCGAGACTCGCCTATTCAAGTGCACTCCTGGCTGGTCTCCGACATTATACCCTCTAAATTTGAGACCAACCAAAACAGTTGTTCGTGTCCTAACTCATACCCTCCCATTCACCCAGCATTCTGTGCTCGCTAACCTACATTGGCTCCCAGTCAAACAAGTTCTCAATTTAAAAATTCTGATCCTTGTTTTCATATCCCTCTATGGTCTATCTCTGTAATCTCCTCCAGCCCTACAACCCTCCGATATGTGTTCATCTACATTTAGCCTGTTGAGCTCCCTAACTTTGGTAGCTGCACCTTGATTGCCTAGGCTCTAAGCTCTGGAATTCTCTCCCTATATCTCTCTGCCTCTTCTTTCCTCTAATAAGGTGCCCTTTAAAACCTACCTGTTTAATCCAGTCTTTGGACCTGACACCTCCTCAGTGACTCGTTGAAGCACTTGGGAATTTTTATTATATTAAAGGTGCTACTTGAATACAAGCTCTTTTCGAATAAGTGGGAATGTAAATAATCCTAGTAATGGTGAGCTGCATTGATGTTGTGTGATAAGGCATTAAAATGGAAAGAATTTCAAGCACCACTGTCTTCAAGTGACTAGAAATTTTTTAGAAAATTTGAAAAAATGTAAAATATTTTTGTGGATGTAAAAAGAAAAGACGGCATGATTTTTACTAGATGATGGGGAAGGATAAATTTGACTTCAGTTGTGAAGAAAGGTGAGAATATGATGCTGGATGTTAAATATCTTTTTTGTTGGCTATGGCAAAGGGTTTTTAGTCTGGAAACAGAATTGAGAATATGTTGTTAGAGACTGGTGACAGAACAGCTAAAATCCCTCTTTCCCAACTTTCATATTCGGTAAGCATGCTGTGTGCGAATTGGGCACCCGCTTTCCTATCTATTCATATTCCATGACATGCACCCTCACAGGCTTACTCAGGAAAGTTGAACTGGAGAGAATAGTTCATTTTTTCATGTTATAAGCAAAAGAATAGTTCATAATTCACATGGTCGTCTTGCTCTGGCAAATGTGTGACAGACCTGATGAAGACCGCTTCACTCCTAATTAGTTTGCATAAATTCCACAGCCAAAGTCATTTTTGGGATTTTCTCTAAGCGATGGACTTCAAGTCACCAAAGTTAGTTGCTCGCTTAGAAGTTGAGGTCGCATTCCTGAAAATTGCGACTAAGCAAATCGCATTTTCCCATTAATGTAAAAGCTGTAGTTAGGTTCTGTAGGATCTTGCTCATCAGAAAAAAAGTTCAAACCTCCAGTTGAAGTGCTTCACGTTGCTAAACTCTTATATTGTTAAATATTTTTAAACTTTCAAAAGAAATATTGTAACTTGGCTCCCACTCGCAGTTGATCCTGCTCTCTCAGCCTCTTTCCTTCCATTCAACATACAACCTGCTCTCTGCTTCTTTTGGCCATTGCGGACCCTTTCTTTTGCTGTCTCTCCAACTTGCAGATTCTGTATCCCATCCTCATGTTGATCCACCCTCGTGTTGATCCACCCTCACACTGAACCTCCCTCTCCCTGATTCTCCTGCTTGCCATTTCCTTCTGAACCCTAGCTGTGAGCGAAGTCTCTGGAGATGAGGAGCAGGTTCAGCTTGCATCTCTTCTCCAAGGGGGTTTGTGATCAGTTTTACACCTTTTTTTTAATTAGAAATTTCCTGGTAATGGATCCCTGAATCTGACACTGAAATTATTTACTCACCAAGATCCAGGACACTGCTCCCCTCTGCTGAGTTAAAGCCAGTAGCTTCACTTACTCCACCTCTGCTCCCACCATGGAAATGGAAGCCACTCCAGTGGTTTTAATACTTGAATCAGGGTGGAGTGGGAGAGCTGCCCAGGCAGTGATGGTAAGAAAGGAACTGTCGAGGAGAGGCCAGATGGTGGTAGCATTGCTTTCCCTCTGTGGGTATATCTTTATGAAAAGTAACAATGTATTAACACATGTGAATATGAAGAACTATCAACTAACCAAAAAAAAGGATAATCTATGATGCCCAAAAAAGAGCTGCTGAGGTCATGGGATCTGATCAACAAGGCTATGCAAGTCAACAACCTGCGCAGTGAGATAAATCAAACCATTCTGAAAGCAGTTAAGAAATTAAGCAGTCAAATGGATGTATCAACATTGAAAAAGAAGCGACTAATTGGTGTTTCTGTTACCATTTTTGGCCTCAATTTTGATTGTCCTTGGTTATGATTGGTAAGAGACTGCTGGAAACAAAGCTTTTGGTAAACTTTTAACTTCCATTAAACATTCTTCTAACCATGTATAGTACAAGGCTTAGCATTAGGCTTCACACAGAACAATGTCTCCGCATGCTCTGACGAAGGGGCATTGAGACTCAACGGTTCTATTCTCTCCTCACAGATGCAGTCAGACCTGCTGAGATTTTCCAGCATTTTCTGTTTTTGTTTTAGATTCCAGCATCCGCAGTATTTTGCTTTTATCTCCGCATACTCCTTGTCCTATGCTCTTGCATCATTTGTCCTCTACTGTTCTAGTTACATATTTAACACTAGCCTTCACACTACAAGATGAAACAGCATAAACCCCAGAGTTGTCCACCCGTTGTCATATTTTCTTTATACTTTCAAATCACTCTGCATATCTGCCTAGCCCCTAAATGGCAAAAGCCTTCATATATTGGCCTGTTAACCATGATTTTGTCCATGATCATCAGATATTGGTACAAAAACATCAAAATACCATGGATGCTGGAATCTGAAACAAAACACCAATGCTGGAAAACTCAGGCGGTCTGGCAGCATCTGAAAACAATTCAAGTCTGTTTGACTCTTCTGTTGGTGATGGCTGCTGCATGCCTAAATCTCGACTAGCTCGTTTATTCTGACATGGTTTATTTGACACCACTATTGAGCAGATATACCCAAAGCATTGATAAATGTAGCTTGAAATTTAAGTATAGTTTCTTATAACTGGAGGAAGATATTCACTATTGTATTTGCAAGTCTTTGCAGGAATTTTAGATATACAGTATGCTTAATTGTTAGATTTCAGAATGTGCCTATTTACTTGCGTCAGTATGTGATGTGACCAAATGTTTAGTATCAAGGCAATTCTTCTAAAGTTGTCTTGGTGAGAAGAGTGGAACCAATTTTGAGGCTGGGAAGAATATTCCTTTCTGTAATATTGTGCATCTGGAAACCAGTCATTCAATGTAGTTGGGTGGTGTAAAGCCACCAAAAAGTAAACTGACCTAATGGCTCCATTTGAATTTTCTCTCTTCCTTCCTTCCCCTTCCTCCCACCAATTAAATCTCAATTTTGTCCCAGTTAAGTGCCAATCTGAAGTTCTAAAAGAATGTTTTTCTTTTATGCTGTTGCCAATTCATCATTTGGGGGATGGAAGCAGTTATCCTCCTCACATCATAGAGGATTTCCCTTAGTTCCAGGATTAAGGCTATAAATAGATACTGTATGAATTGCCAAAAGTTTTGTGCTAAGTTCTGGGTTCCTGAGATGTCTGGTACAGACGGAAGTGTTTTTTTATACTCTAGTTTCTGCTGCAGTGATGTTTGAACCTAGGGGCTCTATGCCGCATGTGTAGCAATGTTATGTCATGATAATCTCTTAACCCAGACAGCTTGGTCCCTTTTGTGCTTATTTTTGTAGGTTTTCCTGTTTTAATTTTCCTTTTGTGAAGGATTCACCATAGTCACCGAAACTGTGCTATATCCTAAATCAGGACTTGGGGCTAGAAATTTGAAACATACGAAAATTAATAGAAGCAAAAATTTTAAACTGTGGATGTCCTTTCTTTGCATATCATTGGACCTATAAAAATTAAAAGCTCGTGTCAATAAACTAGCCATTTTTGTGTTATGTTTGCACTATTTTTGTAAAACGTTTAGTACAATGTTGGAAAGTTGTTGCTTCTGAAAAGTTTTAAAGGAAAACGGACTTTAATATATTGAGCATGTTTCGTGACTTCATGTCCCAAAGCACTTTCCAGCCAATGAATTACTTTTGCAATGTAGGAAATGTGGATGCCATTTTGCACACATCACTGTCTCACAAAGAACAATATATTGACCAGATTATCTACTTGTTTTTCACTGATATTTAGGAATAAAAATTGAACAGGACTCCAAGGAGAACTCCCATATTTCTCATGTGGTAGAATGAGATCCTTTATGCCTATCTGATTTGGTGTCTCACATGAAAGGCAGCACCTCCATGGGGCAACATTCACTTATCTTGCACTTGTCACCATAGATCTTCTAGCTCAAGCACTTGGAGAGTTGTTTGAATCCCCAGCCTTCAGTATTTGCATGTCTTTCCACTGAGCCATGGAAGGAGGTTTTTCAACTTGTGAATTGTGCAGGTCAAATGTGCTTTAGTGTGATGGAATATTCTCCATTTGCCTGGATGCATGCAACTGAAGTTCGACACCATCAAGGGCACAGCAGCCTACTTGATCAGCATCCCTTCCACAAACATTCACTCTCTTCACCACTGAAGAAAAGTGGCAGCAGTGTGCACCATCTACAAGATGCACTGCAGGATGTCACCAAGGCTCCTTCCAAATGCACGACCACTACCATCTAGAAAGACGAGGGCAGCAGATACAGGGGAACGGCACTTTTTTTGCAAGTTTCCCTCCAAGCCACTCACATCCTGACTTTGAAATATATTATAGTTTCTTCACAGTTGCTGGGTCAAAATTCTGGAACTCCTTCCTGAACAGTACTGAGAGTATATCTACACCTTGGGGACTGAAGTAGTTCAAGAATGCAGCTCACCATCATCTTACGGCAACTGGAGATGGGCAATTAATGCTGCCCTAGCCAGCAGCACCCAAGTCCTGTAAATGAATGTATCTTTTTGATTTCCAAAGGGCTTTTATGGGTATCTGTGGAAGTAATTGGGCTTCACTATTCCAATGGCGCATCATTCATTGTGAGCCCTGATGTAGTAATCTTGCAGTAAAGTGGCATTTACGTACTGCCAGCACTGATTATTTTTGAGTATATTTTCTCCTAATTTAGTTTTGAAACAGTGGGGCTGAGGAAGAGAAGTACTGGGTTTGCTTGGCAACAGAGGCTAATGTAACAGCTGTGTCCGGTACTTATGTGTTGGCATTTGTCCAACCTTTACACTTTACAAGCCAGTTATGTGTCTACCTAGAGTATTTGCAGTTACTCTGATTACATCTTGTGACGGTCGCCCTAGCACCTTGATAGCTTTTGAGGTTTGATGTTGACATGCAAAAACAAATTGGGGAAGTACCATAATATGGTAAATGTAGATGTGTGAAATGCAAAACCAAAAGAAACTTTTGCATTTACTTTTGTTTTCAAAGCAGCTGATATGGCAAGTGCCTATTTTGATTAGTGTGGATGTGTTGTAAAATGATGCCATTTGTCTAACGAGGCATCAGATTCATTTGATTGCAACATATTAACAATTGCAACATATTATGCAACATAGATTCATTGCAACATAACTTTTGTGTTTTAAATGGTTAAATGTTGTGACTTGAAGCAGATTTATCGTGTTTTTTAAAAACTAACCTTCCCCCAAAAAATCAAGAAAGTTCCTAAACTTAAGCTCATGCAAAAATGTACTGCCTCGCTCCGAACTTGCAGTTTATCCTGTTGTGGGATTAGAGATCGGAAGGAGTGAGGCACGGAGGGATTTGAAAACAAAGATATGAATTTTAAAATCTACTTTTTGCCTAAGTGATGGGTAAATGAGACCTGGTGTTTGTGGTCTAAATCTGAACTTCAGAATAAGAATGGTTGGGGGCGGGCTGATAAAGGGTTTTGGCCTTGTTGATGTTGTGGTGGTCTACATGTCACTTACAATATGCTGCGTAGTCATGGATTTGCTGGCGGGTCACCTTAGTCTCGGCTTTCAGCCCATTGACGTTGAAAATCTTCCTGCCGAGTCAACTCAATCATGACATCTTATTGAAATTGGTTGTGGATAAGTTCCATGACTAGACTAAGATGGAGAGAATGAAGAATGTTGCTTGAAGCCCATCTGGATCTGAAAGGGTTTGGTCTCCAATCCATTTCAAAAGATGATTGCTATAATACTATCATGCAGGGGCTTCAGATTAATTTTGCTGGACATGCAAGTTTTGAGAGGATTTATCAAAAATAAATGTGGTTGATGGAGTCAAAAGCTATTGACAGACCTATAAAGGCAATGTAGTAAAGAGGCCCGGGGGGGCGGTGGGGAAAGAGATCAAATGGCCTAAAACAAAATAGGAAAATAAACTGGATAACATAGAGGGAAAATAATAGCTTCTTTACGTGTATGAAGAGGTGAAAATAGGATCTGATTAATAAGGGATAAAGAAAGGCATCAGTTGTGGTGGGTGAAGGTGCAGCATCTCTGGTATTTCTACATTATTTATAAATGATATATGGGAGAATGAGAGCAGTAGAAAACAAATGATTCAGTTGGGGGTTATTCTTGCCTTAGAGATCTATGGCATCATCACTCCAGGCACCTCACAAAAACCTAGACTGCTTTCCAGTGCCTTACTGATGGAGTGCTGTGCTGTCAGAGGTGGCGACTTTCAGATGTTAAACAGCAGCCCTTTCTGTGCTTTCAGATGAGCATAAAAGATCCCATTATATCAGAGGTACAGGAGAGATACAGTGGTGCCTGGCCAATATCTATTCCTCAGTCAACATCATTAAAACGGTCATTATCGATTTAGGGGGTTTTACTGCATACAAAACAGCTGCTGTGATTCTACCTTTGCAGCCATAATTCTGAAGTAAAGCTACTGTTGTAAAGTGCTTTGGGAAATCCTCAAAGGTGTGATATAAATGCCAGTCTTGCTGAACTTGCATGGTATCTACTTTAGACCATTTAAGGAAGCAGGGACTCTAGCTACAATTCAATCCACATTCAATTTGTCAATTATTCCATAGAATTGGAGAATAGCTAAAATAACCTGTTAACTCAAGAATGGGAAAAAAATGATGAACCACCTAACCATAGGACAATCGCTTGAAATCTGTAACTTGAGATATAAAATGAGTGTTTACATTTGTTACAGGCAATTTATGTTGGGTAAATATATTTTAAAGTAATAACTGAAGATGCAGTAAATGTCACGCACATATCCTTCTTTACCATGGGGTTGCCTCAGGGATGGCAAAGTGAGTGGGTAAACTTGGCAGATGGAATGTAATGTAGGAAAGTGTGAAGTTAAGTACTTTGGGAAGATTAAGAGTTGAGTATTAAATGTAAACTGAAAAAAGCTGCAACTCGAGGGAATTGGATTCCTCTTGTGCAGGTCATAAAAAGCTACCATGCAAATTTCACAGGTAATAAGGAAGGCAAAGGGAATGGAGTATAAAAATAGGGAGGTCTTGTTAAAACTGTACAAGGCACTAATTAGACCATACCTGGAATACTGTTTTGGTCACCTTTTCTAAGGAAAGATATACTGCCATTGGAGGCACAAGTTCACTAGGTTGATCCTGGGTATGGAGGGATTTTCTTGAAGAGAGGTTCAGTGGATTGGGCCAGTACTCATCGGACTTTCGAGATGAGAGAACCTTGTAGAGACATAGAGAATTCTCAGAGGGCTTGACCGAGTAGATGTTGAGACGTTGTCTCCCCCTGTGGGATAGTCTAGGATCAAATGGCATAATCTTGGATTAAGGGGTTGCCATTTAATACAGATGAGGAGAGCTTTCTTCTCTTGGGGGTAGTGAATCTGTGGAATTCTTTACCATAGAGGCTGGTTGTTAAATATGTTCAAGACTGAGATAGACAGATTTTCAATCAGTAAGGCAATCCAGGGTTGTGGGGATAAAGCAGCAAAGTGGAGTTGAGGATTATAATATCAGATCAGTTGTGATCTCATTGAATGGCAGAGCAGACTTGATGGGCTGAAAGGTCTACTTATGCTCCCATGTTTATGGTCTTGTAAGGGACTTGTTAGAAAAAGATATATGATGGAGTATATATTGTAAATATACTTTTGAGTGGTATAGATGGCGGCTGCAAATTTACTTTGGCTAAGTGCGAATACTAAATTTTAGGAGACAAAGTTATTAATGAATAGACAAATACAAATGATATAATTCCCTCGCTTGCATCTGGACTATAGATAATGCAAAAAGGCCAAAGGTGTTTGGGATTTATAAGAAGTGTTAAATAGAAGAGTAGAGAATAAATGTGTACAAAAGATTAACACCACTGTTGGGACAGTTGTGTGCTCCATTATTTGGGGGGTGGAGGTTGTACATGTTGGTGGATGTCTTGGGCTGACTGGCTGACCTTTTGATGAAGCAGGCTGATTTTTCGATTATGTAAAGCTTTGTGTTAGAAATGACCGACCGGCGTGAAATATTTTTAAAATTGAAACTGCACAAATTTTTATAAAAATAACAATTCCATTTCTACAAAGTCTCATCAAAAATGAAATCCATACATTTGGTTCCACGATGAATGCAGTTTTTATATTCTCTGCTCAGCATGATGTTGGTATTGGGATCCAGAGTTCAAGATTTGCTTCCATTTCTTTCCTTTGATATTCCACTTCCTCATTAAAATGTTGGCATGAACAAGTTGTCGTAATTGCGTGATTGGTAGCGAACTCCTCTCTCTTTAAATGTCAATGCTGCCGGTCTTCAGGAAGACCTTGAGTGTCAGGACCTGACAGCGAAGTCTATGTTCAATTTTGTGAACATAGTGGACCTGGCTTCAAGGGCACTAGCATTTGTTTGAAAGTCTTCCCACTGATTTACTGGAAGTGGCAGAGGCACTGCTACTGCTGTTTCTCTCGCACACTTCTGTCACTGACGCAAAGTTCAGTTCTTGGTGTAGTACGAGAGCAGATGACAACTGCTTTGTAACTGAGATTTCGATGACTTGTGGAGATTTGTTAAATATTTGACTGACTCCTCTGGTGGTGCAGTGAACCCTTTCGTATAAAGATGTTACTGACAGGTTCAGAGGCATGAACCAACTCATTTCTGTCTCACTCCTGGGTTGGTTTAACCCAATTTGAATTTAATTTGCTGGTCTTGCCAATTCAGTGTATATACACATAACTGTGTAGCTTGGTGAAAGAAATAAGCCAGTCAGTTTCCTTACTTTTGCAAGTAAAGAGTTTGGTTATTGCTCAAACTTATTTGGGTAAAGATGTTGAAATTAACAAAAGGTTTAAAATGTGCAAAGAAGTTCAAATACCCACCAATGCATAAACAGCACCCACGTACTCGCCCTCCTCCAAGCATGGAGAAAAGAAATAAAGCTCTGCAGTTTATCGGATTTTAAAACTTGATCAAATAAAAGATAAAGTTACAAAAATATATATGTGCTGATTGCCTGAATGCTTGTTTAGAGCTAAAGGGCCAATTTTCTCAGAAGTAGCTGGTACTTGGGTTTTCACTGGAACATTCATTCTGCAATCATGCTTGATTATCAAAATCTTATCTTGGAGTTCTTGGTTTATAGAAATGCAGTCTTCTGGTGGCATTTCAAGTTGCAAACTGCTCAGCTTTGAGAGGGGTTTTGGCGAAAGAGGGGAGGGGAAAAGGCTGTTGCTCTTTCTATCTGTGTGCCTGTCTCCCCGACTTGGTTCACATCCAGTAATTTTAATACCCCAGTGGGATCACATGACCACTCTGGTTTCAATCTGGGCTTATCTTAGCCACGCTCTGAGATTCCATAGCATCAGTGTCTCCATAAAGCAGCTTGTTCTTTGCAAATGTTGCATAGCTCATATGTCCAGCCAATGACAGTATAACAGACCTTCAGAAAAAAATTTAGGATTGATGGCAGTTAGTTTAACTCCTGTGATGAGGAAGCTTCCAAAAATGATATTCAGGACAAAATTAATAGTCACTTGTGCAAGTGTGGGTTAATTAAGGAAAGAGAAAGTCAGCACTGACTTATGGGCAAATTGTCCTGTCTAACCTGTTTTGAGTCTTTAGTGGTAAGAGGATTGATGTGTACATGGGCTTTCAAAAGGGATTTGCTAAGTGCTGCAAAACAGTCTTGTGCAATATGGAATAAGAGATACAGCAGCAACATGGATACTAAATTGATTGAGTGACCGGAAACATTAGTGGCCAATGGTTTTTTTGAACTGGTGGAAGAATTCGGCGTTAGGACACATGCTCTTCCCAATTATATATTAATCACACTCTCCTCTTAGGCAGTCCCTGAGTTAAGGATAACTTGCTTCCATACTAAATGAGTTCTCGGGTGATTCTCGGAACGTCTGTCAGGTGGGGCAGACGCTGATTGGAGGAGTGGGTGGATGAGGTGCCCGGGTTGCCCCTCAGACCTCTCGCTTTCAATGCTTGGCTTCAGCTTACTCTGATGAAACTCTATGTTCAGCTGCTTTTCCTCCACTTTGGGGGGTCTTGGGCCAGGTATTCCAAGGTGTCGGTGAAGACGTTGAACTTTTGCAAGGAAGCTTTGAGGGTTTCCTTGAAGCATTTCCTCTGCTCTCCTGGGGTTCGCTTGCTGTGTCGAAGCCGAGTAGGGCATTTGTTTCAGGACTGTCATGTCAGGCATATGGACAATGTAGCCTGCCCAATGGAGCTGATCGTGCAGGGTCAATGTTTCAGTGTGAAGAGGTTGGCCTAGATGAGAACACTGATGGTGCGAATATCCTGCCCATGGATTTGCAGGATTTTGTGGGGGCAGCACCATACTCCCTCGCGGCTGACAAGCATCAAAGGCCCATGTATAAAGGTTGGTGTTGCTTCCTGCAATTCTCCTCTTGTTGTTGAGTGGTGAAGATCATGTCCATTGTGTCCGATTGGGCAGACTCAGAGTTTTGGAGGAGCTCTTTAATCACGAGAAGGTGATGGAGGCCTCTTGTGATTCCCTTTCGCTGTGGCCGACAGTAGGGAAATTTCTTTAATTGATGCAGTCGGACTTACCACCTTTCTTGAAGTTGGTCATGATTACAGCATTTGAAATTTTCTGGCTGTTCTCTTTCCAGATGAGGGAATTAAGGTCATATATTTGCATCAATAGTGTTTCTCCACCATGCTTTAGTGCTTTGGTGGGGACTCCATCTGCTCCTAATGCCTTGTTCTTTAGCTGTGGGATGGCCTTTTCTACCTCACTAGGTTAGTGTGGTGCTGAGATAATCGCTTCTAACATGTTGTGGGATGCAGTCAAGGACGCTTGTATTGAAGACAGTCTCTGTTATAGAGGTTCTCCTTCCAGCAGGCTGTGCACCGCTGTTCTTGATGAATACCCCTCTGTCCTTGACTAGGATTGGGGTGGGCCTTTGGTGTTCGAGCCATAGGTCTTAACCTGGATAAATAAACATTGTGCATCATGGTTGACAGCTAATTGGGTTTTCTCCATCTTCTTTAGGTCACGGGTTTTTTGCTTCAGTCTTCAGCCGCCTGTACAGCTGCTTTCTTGCTCTCGAGTTGGGTTGCTGTTTCAGGTTCAGAAAAACCTTGCACTTGCAGCTTGCTTGTTCCTGGATCTCCTGGTTGATCTCATCAAACCAATTTTGATCTTTCCAAGTGTCTCATCACAGGTGCTGATTATGGAGGCCCGAGAGCAGACCAGGCGCTGTGGACACTCAATGTCTCTGGGTCATTGAGAGTTGGCAGTGAGGCATTGGCTGAATCGGGATCTTATCAGTGGCTTTGTTGATTTTCCTGTGGCACTGTTTCTGTTGTTTTTGATGCTGATCCCAAACTTCAGTGTAAGTTCTTTTAACTTGACTTTGCCATACAGATCATCATTTCAAAATTTGTGAATGGTACAAAACTTGGAAGTATTGTAAGCTGTGAGGAGGATAATGTAGAACTTCAAAAACAGCCACTAGAATGCGCAGATTGGCAATTGAAAGTTAATGCACAGAAATGTGAAATATTTCACTTTGGTTATAAGAATGCAGAGAGACCATATAAAAGATACAATGCTGAAGGTATTGTGGGAGAGGAGGAACCTGGGTGTCTATCTGCATGAGCCATTGAATGTGGCAGGACAGACAAGAGATAATAAAGCATGTAGTATTGTGGGCTTTATCAACTTGGGCATAAAGACGACAAGAGTAAAGAAGTTATGATAAACTTATAAAACATTAGTTCAGCGTCAACTGATGCATTGCACCAAGTTCTGGGCACCACTAGGAAGGACGTGAAGGCACCAGAAAAGATTTACAATGAGAATGGTTCCAGGGATGTGGAATTTAAGTAATGGAAGATAGTTCGGACTGCTCTCCATGGGGAGAAACTTCTCCCATTTGTGAAAGAATCAATGACGGGGCACAGATTTAAAGCAATTAGAACAGGAAGTAAAAGTGACGTGAGAGAATGCAATGAGTGGTTAAGGTCCAAGAATGTGGTGGATGCAGGTTCAATCAAATTACTCAAGAGAATTAAACTATGCAGGGGTACAGGGAGAAGATGGGAGAATAGCACCATGGGAATTGCTCATTTGAATGCCTGTGCAGACATGATGGGTTAATGACCTCTTCTTGCACTGTAACGATTCTGTGATCAATTTGGTCTGTTTGTAAATTGACTGTGTCCACATTCGCCTGCAATATCAGGTTCATCCATAGATGGTGCTATTGGGGTTTTAAATGTTGAACCAAAAACACACTGATGCCTGATGCTTACCATTTTTTGGTGCTGGCCCTTCTTCAAAATATCAAAATGGGGATGAGGGGATAATAACCTGATAAAACCAGAAAGGGGAATGTTGATAGAGAAATCAGAAATTGAGAAGTGGGAAGCTTTCAAAGAGAAAGTGGACAGCATAAATGGAGGAAGAAGCTAGAATTCCTTGCATTATTAAAGTTGAGGTCGAAATGAGACGCAAAAAAAAAGTATATTAATTGGTTCATATCAGGCAATGTAGAAATTGGGGGAAATCTTTATATTAAAAAAATGGGGACAAAGGGACAGTATGAGAAAGGATTACCGGTTACCATAAAACAAACCAAAAGGTCTTGTATAAACATGAAAAGTAAGGTCGGATATCATGTGGAGATCGGAGGCATAGCTAAGGTACTAAAATGGGTACTTTGCATCTGTCTTCATTAGCAGTGTACTCTTTTTAATGGAGGAGTAATGATATTGGGTAAGATTGAGAGCAAGTACCTAAAGGTTGACAGACTTCAGCGGAAAGTATCACTAAGTTTTTAAAGTTTATTTATTATTGTCACAGGCTTACATTAACACTGCAAAGCAGTTACTGTGAAAATCCCCTAGTCGCCACGCTCTGGCACCTGTTCGGGTACACTGAGGGAGAATTTCACATGGCCAATGCACCTAACCAGCATGCCTTTTGGACTGTGGGAGGAAACCCACACAGACACAGGCAGAAGGTATAGATTCCCCACAGTGACCCAAGCCAGAAATTGAACTGGAGTCCCTGGCGCTGCGAGGCAGCAGTGCTAACCACTGTGCCACCATGCAAGTCCAAAATGGATGCCTTTGGATACTGAGCGAAATAAGAAGAAAATTGCAGGAGACTCGGATCTTCTATTCTTCCTTGGGTATAGTGATGATGCCAGTGGAATGGAGGAATGCAAATGTTGCATCCCAATTTTTTTTTTGTTTTGAAGTCATAGTTCAGCAACAGGTCAATTAACCTGATTTTAGTGGTAGGACACTTGAACAATAGTCTGAGATGAAATGCTTAGCAAAGTATGAGTTATAAACAGAAGTCAGCATAGATTTCTTAAGCAAATCGTGTTTAACTAACTTGAAAGTGATAGTGAGGACTGATGAGTACTGAGCTTGTTTATATGGAATTTTAAAAAGGTATTTGACAAAACACCACATTATGCACTTGTTAGCAAAATGGAAATCCATGGGATCAAAAGACAGTGACCGTATAGACTGAGGGACACAAAGCAGAAAGTAGCTATTAAGGGTTGTTTTTAGACCCAAGGCAAGTACAATGGCGTTCCCCAAAGATCGATTTTGAGCCCAAGATTTTTTTGGACACTTGACTGGATGAGTGAAGCTTGACACCATGCAGGGCAAAGCAGCCAGTTTGAATGGTAACCCATCCACCACTGATGCACAGTGGTAGCAGTGTGTATCTCTACACAGTGCACTGCAGCAACTTACCAAGGCTCCTTAGACAGCATCTGCCAAATTGGAGACCCCTACCACCTAAAAGGATAAGGGCACTGATGCTAGGGAACGCCACTTGCAATTTCCCCTTCAATCCACATGACACACTCGCTTCAAATTGCCTTGCTGCTGCTTCACTGTTGTTGTTTTAAAATCCTGGAACTTGCTCCCTAACAGCTGTGAGTGAAGCTGCATCACATGGGGTGGGATTCAAGAAGGCAGCTCGCCAACACATTTTCAAGGGCAATTGGGGATGGACAATAAATGTTTGCCAACCCAGAGATGCCCACACCCTGTGAAAGAATAGAAGAAAATAGACACTGATTTAGTTTTCAGTATCAAAAAACTCCTTTTGCTGTTGATCTCTTTTACAGTTGTCCAGTGACGCATTTAGTGCTTGTCAGAGTGACTTGCACTAATTGGGGAACATTCCAGTGTGGTGTGCTCCTTTGTGGTATCTGTGAGCGTGATGAGCAAGGCTCTTCTACCAATCAGTTTGAGGTAGCCATGCTGGAATATGCGGACTGAAAATCAGGAAATATAGAACAAAGAACATTGCAACACAGGGACAGGTCCTTCGGCCTAACCTAGTCTGTGCCGACACAGATGCCTCTCTAATATTTCTTGACTCTGTGGTCCATATCCTTCTATTCCCTGTCCATTCATGTATCTATCCAGATGCCTCTTGTTATAGAATCTGCTTGCAGTACGTTCCAGGCATTCATCGCCCTCTGTTTAAATTCTTGCCCCTTACTCACTCTCAAACTTTCCCCTTCGCACTTTCAAGACATGGCCCTGAGTAATATGACCCTTCGGCCGTGGGGAACAAAGACTTTGGCTATCCACTCTATCCAAGTCTGTCATAATCTTGTAAACCCCTGTCAGGTCCCCCCTCATTCTCCAAAGCTCCAATGAAAGCAATCCAAGTTTGTTCAAACTTTCTATATCGTCCCTATCCTCCAAATCAGCAGCATCCTGGTAAATCTTCTCTTCCTTTCCAATGCATCAACATCCTTCTGATACTTCCCCAGGGCCTGATGCAATCTATCCCAGGCTGCTCAGGGAGACGAGAGATGAAATCGCTGGGCCTCTGACGCAAATCTTTGTCTCGTCACTGGACACAGGTGAGGTCCCAGAGGATTGGAGGATAGATAATGTGGTCCCCGTTATTTAAGAAGGGTAGGAAGGATAACCTGGGAAATTATAGGCCGGTGAGCTTGACGTCCGTGGTCGGGAAGTTGTTGGAGAGGATTCTTAGAGATAGGATGTATGCGCATTTAGAAAGGAATAAACTCATTAACGATAGTCAGCATGGTTTTGAGAGGGAGGTCATGCCTCACTAACCTGGTGGAGTTTTTTGAAGAAGTGACTAGAATGGTTGACGAGGGAAGGGCCGTGGATGTCGTCTATATGGACTTTAGTAAAGCATTTGACAAAGTCCCTCATGGTAGGTTGGTGCAAAAGGTTGGATCTCATGGGATAAAGGGGGAGGTGGCTAGATGGGTGGAGAACTGGCTTGGTCACAGAAGACAGAGGGTGGTAGTGGAAGGGTCTTTTTCCGGCTGGATGCCTGTGACTAGTGCTGTTCCGCAGGGCTCTGTATTGAGACCTCTGCTGTTTGATTTATATAAACGATCTGGAAGGAGGTGTAACTGGGTTGATCAGTAAGTTTGCGGACGACACGAAAATGGCTGGACTTGCAGATAGTGAGGAACATTGTCAGCGGCTACAGAAGGATAGGCTGGAAATTTGGGCAAAGAAATGGCAGATGGAGTTCAATCCAGATAAATGCGAAGTGATGCATTTTGGTAGAACTAACGTAGGGGGGAGCTATACGATAAATGGCAGAACCATAAAGGGTGTAGATACGCAGAGGGACCTGGGTGTGCAAGTCCACAGATCCTTGAAGGTGACGGCACAGGTGGAGAAGGTAGTGAATAAGGCATATGGCATGCTTGCCTTTATAGGACGGGGCATAGAGTATAAAAGTTGGGGTCTGATATTGCAGTTGTATAGAACGTTGGTTCGGCCGCATTTGGAATACTGCGCCCAGTTCTGGTCGCCACACTACCAGAAGGACGTGGAGGCTTTAGAGAGAGTGCAGAGGAGGTTTACCAGGATGTTGCCTGGTATGGAAGGGCTTAGTTATGAGGAGAGATTGGGTAAACTGGGGTTGTTCTCACTGGAAAGACGGAGGATGAGGGGTGACCTAATAGAGGTGTATAAAATTATGAAAGGCATAGATAGGGTGAATGGTGGGAAGCTTTTTCCCAGGTCGGTGGTGACGCTCACGAGAGGTCATAGATTCAAGGTGAGCGGGGGGAGGTTTAACACGGATATCAGAAGGACGTATTTTACACAGAGGATGGTGGGGGCCTGGAATGCGCTGCCGGGCAAAGTGGTGGAGGCGGACCCACTGGGAACGTTTAAGACTTATCTAGATAGCCACATGAACGGAGTGGGAATGGAGGGATACAAAAGAATGGTCTAGTTTGGACCAGGGAGTGGCGCGGGCTTGGAGGGCCGAAGGGCCTGTTCCTGTGCTGTATTGTTCTTTGTTCTTTGATACTGTGGCGATCAGAATTGTACACAATACTCCAAATGTGGCCTAACCAAAGTCTTATACAGCTGCAACATGATTTTCCAATTCCTGTACTCAACGCCCTGATTGAAGGCCAGCATGCCATACGCCTTTTTGACCACCTTGTCCACCTGAGTTGCCACCTTTAGGGCACTGTGGATCTGTACACCTTGATCCCTCTGTATGCTAATATTTCTAAAGGCTCCACCATTTACAGTATATTTTCCTTCTGCAGTAGACCTTCTAAATTGCACCTGACATTTATCTGGGTTAAGTTCCATCTGCCATCTTTCGGCCCAGGTCTCCAGCTGATTTATATCCTGCTCTATCCTCTGACAATCCTCTTCACTATCCGCTACTCCCCCAATTTTTGTATCATCTGCAAATTTACTAATCAGACCACCTACGTTTTATCAGCTCACCTTGGATCCCATATGACTTCACCTTCTGTATCAGCCTGTCATGAGTAACCTTATCAAAGGCTTTAGTAAAGTCCATGTACATAACATCCACTGCCCTGCTCTGGTCAATGTTTCTTGTCACTTCCTCAAAGAGCTCAATCAAGTTTGAGAGACCTGACCTTTCTTTCACAAAACCATGCTGCCTATCGCTAATAACCCTATTCGCTTCCAGATGTGAGTACCTCCTGTCCCTTAGAATCTTCGCCAATAATTTCTCCATCACTACTAAGGTCCACAGGCCTGTAATTTCCTGGATTGTCTCTTCTGTCGTCCTCAAACCGAGGAACAGCGTTAGCTACTCTCCCATCCTCTGGTACCTTGCCTGTGGTTGAAGAGGATACAAAGAATTTGGCCAAGGCCTCAACAGTTTCTTCCCTCACACCTCTTAGTATTCTGGGATAGTCCCTATCTGGCCCTAGGGACCTGTCCACCTTAATGTTTTTCAAAGCCTCCAATACCACCTCCCTTTCTATCTCAATATAACTCGCATTTAAAAGGTGACAAATAATGGCTAAAGCTGCTTCACAGGGATGTTGTCAAACAAAGTTTCACACCAAGCTACATAAGGAAGCATTGAGGCAGAAAGGAATTTATTTTTTTAAGAGCATTTTAAAGGAGGAACGCGAAAGATTAATGGAGAGAATTTCAAGTTTTGAAGTCTCGGATGCCGATGGAGCGATTTAAAATTGGAGTATGTGGAGTGCAGGTACCTCTGGTTGTAGGCACAAAGAGAGTTATAGATGAAGCGGGGCAAGAACCTAGAGGGATTTGAACAAAAAGTGAATTTAAAATTTATACATTGCTTAATTGGACAACAATGTAATGAGCAGAGGGGTGATATGCGAATGGGATTTGGCGCAGGTTAGAATACAAGCAGCAGAGTATGGAGACGAGGACGAAAGATCATTCAGACTCTGTTAGTTCTATTCTCTCTCCACAGATGCTGTCGGACCTACTGAGGTTTTCCAGCATTTTCTGATTTTTTTGTTTGTTTCCATCATTCGCAGTAATCGGTAGAGTTTTTTTAATGTTTGCAGAGGTGAAACTTACAGAATACTGAAAGACCTGGATAGAGTGGAATTGGGGAAGATGTTTCCATTAGTAAGAGAGACTAGGATTTGAGGACACAGCCTCTGAGTAAAGGGAGGAGCCTTTTAGAACTGAGATGAAGAGGAATTTCTTCAGCCAGAGTGTGGAGAATCTATGGAATTCATTGCCACAGAAGGCTGTGGAGGCCAGGTCATTGCGTATATTTAAGAGAGATTCTTGATTGGTTAGGGTATTGAAGGTTACGGAGAAAAGCTGGGAGAATGGGGCTGAGAACCTTATCAGCCATGATTGAATGGCAGAGCAGACTCGATGGGCCGCGTGGCTTAATTCTGTTCCCATATTTTACGGTGTAAGTTGGTTTGGAGTGTATGGGAATAGTTAAGCCTAAAGCTAGTAAGGTATAGGTGAGGGTTTCGGCAGCAGATGAGCTGAGACAGTGCCATCACCTGGCAATGTTGCAGCATTACAAGTTAGCTGTCTGTGGTGTGGGCATGTTGTTATTTTGGTGCTGCGACTATTGGCGAGGACTGCATCATACACCAGATGGAGGAGTAGAGTATCTCTGACCGCAACTTTTAAATTTCAGCATTTAACTGTACATGTGTAGATGCCAAAAGTTGCGCTTGGGTTTACCCTGCAATGAATGCTGATGGCCTCGCTGTTATTTAAAAAAGAGATCTCTTATCAGAGGAATAGAGTACAAAAGCAAGGAAATTATACTAATCCTTTTATTAAAAGAACTGGTTACACCTCAGCTGGAGCCTTACTACTGCATAACGTTGGAGCGCTCAAGAAACATTGCCTGCTATATCAGCATTATTAACATTTAATGAAATATTTTAAAAAATGTCTGTGAAACTGATTTTTAAAAATTCTTTATCAAGGTGAATAACCTCATTCCCAGTTTTTACACTCGATACACCACCCTCCCCATTCACTTTTCAAAATGCCGTGCAGAATCTTGGTGTCTTCCTCAAAACATACTTGAACTAGAGGTAGCCAGTAGCAGCCACATGATATCAAATAAAATGTTTCCCACCAACTTTGTCAGCAAATTTGGATTCACTATTCCTTATCCCTTAGTCGAAGCCATTAATGGATTGTAAATAGCTGAGGCTTAGCATCAATCCTTGCGACACTCCACTAGCAACAGCCTGCCCATTTATATCAGGATAATACCAAATAACTGCAACAGGAAATAGGCTTGCAGAATGGGTGAACAAGTGGCAGATACAATTTAATAAGAGAAGACTGGCATAATGCATTTTGGCTTGAAAGATGGAGAATGGCAATATAGACTTAATGGCATAGTTCTAACCTAGGGGTTCATGCATGTAAGTGGCAAGGCATATTGAGAGTCATTAGCAGTGCACATGGGATCTTGAGCTTCAGTGTCACGGTGGCACAGTGGTTAGCACTGCTGCCTCACAGTGCCAGGAAACCAGGTTCAATTCTGGTTTTGCGTTTCCTCCCACAGTCCAAAATTGTGCAGGTTAGATGGATTGGCCATGGTATATTGCCCTATAGTTTCGCAAGATGTGTAGGTTAGCTGGATTAACTGTGATAAATGTATGGGGTTATGTGGATAGGGTGGGCCTCAGTGCAGACTCGATGGGCTGAATGGCCTCCTTCTGCACTGCATGAATTCTATAATAAGTATTGAGTATAAAAGCAGACACATTATAAAGCTCTGGTTAGGCGTCTAGTTCTAGTCACCACACTTGAGGGAGGATGTGAGGGCTCTTGAGGGGGTGCAGAGGAGATTCACCAGCATGATTCTAGGATTGCAGGAGTTTAGCGGCCAAGATTAGGTTGGAGAAGCGAGGGTTCTTCTCTGTGGAGTGAAGGAGATTGAAGGGGGATTTGTTAGCAGTGTACAAAATTGACAGGTTCAGATAAAGCAGACAAAAGCTGTTCCCATTAGCTGATAGTACAGGGACTTACAACCCCATGAACCTTTCTCTTGTGCAACAACCCCTCCTTTGGATGTCATGTACCTCTGCATTCTTGAATACCCTCTCCTTTTGCCTTTAGTTCATTGATATCTCAACAGCTTTTGATTTCCTACATTACCTTTTCCCTTGTCCCACAAGAACTCTTACTTTTTGCCATCCCTGTTGCTCCCCAGTATATCTCTCATCACCACTTCCTAAGTCTAAGAGACGCAGACATGTATTTGTGAACAACAGATTCAAATTATTTATCACCAGATATGGTTAGACCCTTCAAAAGTATTACATGCAAACTGCCCAATGTTCAAAGATCATCCAAGATGACAAAAAGCAATGTCTGTTCTCCATCACTATCAGTCCTCCTCAAATCCCAACCCTGCCTTCGGTGCACACTCCTCCAATAACATATGCAATGAGCCCTTGGATTTCTTTGCTGCAAAGATCAAGACCATATAGTCAGCTACCTGTGCTCTCCTTTTCCCCTAGCCCACCAGGCCTACCATTCTAAGGTTTCCCCTATGCCCCATTTACATCTTTGGTTTATCGCCTGTTTCCCTCCCTACATTGAGTCCCTTCTGTTGATAAGGCCTCATCTTTTTCTTCAGACACTATTTCTACCAAACTGCTGACAATGCAGCTCCCAGCTCTAATAACTAACATTTTTAATGGTTCCCTCTTCCTGGCCATCACCCCTTTTCCTGAAAAGAGAACCTCAATTGCTCTGTCGTTGTAAACTACCCTATTTCCAAACCTCTTTGCCCTCTTGAGCCTTTAACACATGGCTGCCCCCAAATCATCATCCTCAGAGTTTCACCTATGGATCTCAAGCTTCTGTCCTTGTCATAGAAGGTTTTTTACCAGCGTCACAGGTGCCTATTTGATGTTGACGAGGTAAACTATCTTTCTCATTGTCTTCAATCTTTCTGTCATCTTTGGGAATGCAATTGCATGATAAACCGTGCCAAAGCTTCACCACTGCCATCTGCTGGATGGGCGTGAACTAGCCTCGTTTCATTTGTATCTGTCCTGTTGGAACCAAAATATTATTTGCAATGACTTCTCATTACCAATGGTATTCCCCAGCGGTTTAACCGTAGCACACATCTTTTCCTTAACTACACGTCTCTCAGTGACATCATTCAAAATCATGGCAACAGTTTCCAAAAGTGTACTGATGCTACTCCACTTAATCTGTCTGGACCCTTGCTGAATTTGTCAGATTGTGTGTCTGACATTCAGTATTAACTGAGCAAGGATTTCCTCCAGGTGAATGTTCAGAAGATTGACCATTTCATCCCCTTTTCTAGCAACTTTTTCTGAAGCTGAACCAAGCTGTTTGCATCGTTAGTTTCATATGTGACCACCGAGGTGGCCATCTGACCGCACATTCGCACCAACACGAAGACTGCTTATTTCCTAGTCTAGCATTGCTCTGCTTCAACCTCATTCATGCCTTTGTGACCAATGGATAAATTTTCCCCCAGTGCAACCCAGGCTAATCTCACACCTTGCAGATACTTTTTGCTCATTTCTTCCCCCCCCACCCCCCCCCCCCAATAATCTCTGCCTCAACTCCACCATGGGAGGGGGGGGGGGGTGGTTAGGGTTCATCCGGGAATGAACACCGCAATCACCAGGCAAGACTGTTCTCTTCCTGTTGGAGAGCACTTCAGTGGTCACGGGCATTCGGCCTCTGATATTCGGGTAAGCGTTCTCCAAGGCGGCCTTCATGACACACGACAGCACAGAGTCGCTGAGCAGAAACTGATAGCCAAGTTCCGCACACATGAGGACGGCCTCAACCAGGATCTTGGGTTCATGTCACACTATCTGTAACCCCCACAACTTGCCTGGACTTGCAAAATCTCACTGGCTGTCCTGTCTGGAGACAATACACATCTCTTTAACCTGTGCTTAATGCTCTCTCCACTCACATTGTCTGTACCTTTCAAGACTTGATTAGCTGTAAAGACTCGCATTCCAATCATCATTCATTATTCTGTAAATTGAGTTTGTCTTTATATGCCCTGTTTGCTGTTTGTTAGCAGATCTCCCACTCACCTGACGAAGGAGCAGCGCTCCGAAAGCTAGTGGCGTTTGCTACCAAATAAACCTGTTGGACTTTAACCTGGTGTTGTGAGACTTCTTACTATGTTTACCCCAGTCCAACGCCGGCATCTCCACATCATGTCTCATTTGCCCCAGTTAAGACTCTAAGACCATATCTGATGGTCTTTGTTCCATAACACTCCCACAAAGCACCATGGGGCATTTTATTATGTTAAAGGCACTAATGCTAATTGGGCTGAAATGCTTTGTACATTCAAATAAAGCACCATATTATTTTAACTTTACAATTTTTCCTGATTTGAATTTATTGACTACACTGTTACACTTAACCTTTTCATCCTTTCTTGACACTGCACCCAAAATACAACACTTTGCCTATTCACATGCATTTTCACTTTTGGATTGATAGGTTTTGCCTCGTGTAATTCCTGTCCCTGCCTCCCCGCCCACCTCTGCCTCCAGCTAGAGCTGATTCCAGCCCTGTTTAAGTGGGGCCAATCTCAATGGAATAACTCCATCTTTCCTTAGTACTGTGCCAATGCCCCATGAATCAAAATCACTGCCTCCCACACACCATTCTTTGAACTATGTATTCAGCTATCTGATCTGTTTGACACTCTGCCAAACTGCACATGGCTCGCATTAGTAATCCAGTTATTAATATCTTTTGAGGTTTTGCTTTCTATTTTATACTTGTTTTTAATTAGCAGCTCAAACTGCCTCGAATCTCAATCCATTGATGTTGTTGGCCCCCTCGCAAACAATAGCAAGTGGATCTTCCTCCTTCAAATTCCTTTCCAGCTGCATGGCGATGTCTTTAACCATGACACCAAAGCAGATGCAACAGATACAAAATGCTTGTTCAGAGTCTCTGCCATTTCCTTGTTTCCCCATTATTGATCTAGCCTGTTAAGAGACCAATGCTCACTTTAGCTACTCTTCCTTTTTATACGTTTGTAAAAGAGTTTACTGTTTTTATATTATTTGCTAGTTTCCCCTCACAGCTGAATTTCGCTGCCCCGCTGCCACCTGCGATTTGCAATATCTGCACCCCTGACTCCAGTTCAATAACTTGATGTCGAAGTTGCTTGAGATGTAAGCCATTACTACAGACCTGGTTGTCTGGAGTTACAGCGACCTCCACATTTTGCAGTTGCAGCGCACCACTTGCGCTGCCATCCCATAAAACCTTGTTTTATTTAATTGCTTGCTTATAGCTTCTAATTTAATTGGTTACTTGATTTAGTTTTAAGTTATGGGTAGATTACGTATTTACCTTTTAAAGCAAACACAATCAAATTGAAAGGAAAGATGTACAATGCTACAAAGATTAGTAGCCGAGAAGGTTGGGAAAATTCTAGAAACTAACAAAGGATGACTTTGAGTTTAAAAGGGTGAAACTAAACTATGAGGGAAAACTAGTAAGAAATACAAAAATAGAAATATACAAAAAGGAAAAGAGTAGCTAAAGTGAACATTCTCTTAAGCCAGTTCAATGATGGGAAACAAGGAAATAGCAGAGACTGTGAACGGGCATTTTGTATCTATTTTCTCAGGAGATCGCGCGCACGGTAATAGTTGAGAATTACAATAGGATAAAACTTCAACAGAGAATGACTGCAGGATTCTGAGGTGCAGAGGGAGCTAGGTATTCCAGTACATGAGTCGCAGCATAATCAAGAAGGCCAATGGAATGCAATCCTTTATTACAAGAGGAATTGAGCATATTAGTAAGGATTATAATAAATTGGGGAGCCACATTTTGAATACTGTATGCAGATTTAGTCTCCTTATTTAAGAAGGGATGTAAATGTGTTGGGGTGGTTCAAAGGAGGTTTACCTGATTGATATCTGGAATGGATGGGTTGTCTTGTGAGGAAAGGTCAGATATGCTGGGTTTGTTTTCCACTGGAGTGTAGAATGTGAGGGGTGATTTGACTGAAGAATGCGAGATCCTGTATAGCATTGACAAGGTGGATATAGAAAGGATGTTTTCCTCTTCTGGAAGTCCAGAACTAGGGGGGGCAATACTTTAAAATTAGGATCAGGGTCTCATGATGTACTGTGTTTTAGTGAGCTCTGGTGCTACTCATCTTTTAATCCTTTTATCCTGATGCACACCCCATAATGACTTGAATTTGATATGTATAATCTGTGCTGTTCCTGGAAGATGGTGGGGCCCAGTTCGTGGCGGCGGTTTCACTGGCGAGTGAGCTCATGTTTTGGCGGTTCCGTAGGCATTGAGATGATGGCTACCATTGTGAGTGAAGTTGTGGACAATGGTCTCTGCTCAGCAGCACAGACTATTGGTGCTCACATTGATAAACTGAGAAAGATCCTAAAGAGAATGATTGAAGCGGAGAAGAGAATCCTGTCAGTCGAGAGGGCAGTTTCCTCAGTGGGGGCTCAATGTCTGTCCTGGGAAATCTTGCTGCATGGTATGTCGAACATCCTATTTGATTGAAGAAGGTGGGGCCTGGGAATGAGTATCCACGTGCCCGGTCTCCTGCAGGTAATTGAGGATGAATTCCCAGCCGGATTTGAGAACTGACTGTCGTGCTTTCACAATCTCTATTTTGTTAGCTGGACATTTTGAGTTTAATGGAGCACATTGTATCTGGTGTTTGAAGTCTGGGGTTGGTTGAAGACTCCATCCACTGCAATGTCTTGTCCTCTATTGGTTGAGAAGGGCTGAAGGTGGCTGGACGCGACAGGTCTTCTCCACTTGTTGGGGTCTAGATTTCCTTTTACCGGGGCTTCAAGACCACAACATGGCTGAGGTGCAAAATCTTCAGCGAAACTCTAGATGAAACCTGGATGTTGCTTGATGATCCTGTCATGGCTTTGGCCTTTTCAAGCTCCATGGATGGTTACATTATCCTGCAGTTCACCATTATTGCTGAACTTTGTTCCCTTGAGATTATACTCCTGATTTTGTGATATTGTTATCCTGACAAGTGTGAGATATGTGAACGCAGGTGTTTGTCATCTGTTATACTGTGAAAATCGGGATTTGTTAATCCTGGGCTTGTACTCCCTGTAATTATATCCTCGTGTTGATCCTGCACTGTGCTTTTTTCATATTAATGAGAACAGTCCTGTAACTGAGCTCTGAAGCGAATTTTGCCAATTATCCTGTTTGGAGTAATCCTTGTTCATCCTTGAATGTATCCCCTGTAATTTCATCTCTTAATTGATCCTGATTATCACACTGGGGGCATTCCGAGTGAGCATGTTCGTAAATTTCCATTTGTTATCCTAGTGAGTCCAAGGACATCCATTTGTCCTTCTCCCTTGTGATTTCATCTCTTAATTGATCCTGTTACCTGATTTATCACATTGATGGGGCTAATCCGGTGAGTGAGCATGGTAGCGAATTTTTGCTTGTTATCCCAGGGACATCCGTTTACTAAAGCTGTGCAATTTTGTTATAATCTGTCTTCACATCTTATAATTCTGGCATATATAGTGGTGGAGTTTTTCACCCAATATCCTTTATTAAAGTTATTGTTAAAATGAGTAACGCCATCCAGCGAGGTGGGCAAATGGTTTAATATGAAGGTAGTGGGTGGGGCCATATGAGCCCTCAATGGGTGAGAAAACCCCCCAAAAACTTGTCTGTACCATAACAGGATGAACTCCTGTTATGGTACAGACAGCCTATATATCCTTGATGCTTCCCAAGGTAGGTTGGGGTATACAACGTATCTGCAAAGAGCTTCAAATATGTTAGATGAGTGAGCAAAAATTGACAGATGAAGTATAATGTAAGATGGTCCACTTTGGCAAAAAGAGTAGAAAAGTGGAAAGTCAAGTGATTAGCACTGCTGCCTCTCAGTGCCAGGGACCCGGGTTCAATTCCAGCCTTGGACGACTGTGTGGAGTTTGCACATTCTCCCTGTGTCTGCCTGGGTTTCCTCCAGGTGCTCCGGTTTCCTCCCACAGTGCAAAGATGTGCAGGTTAGGTGGATTGGTCATGCTAAATTGCCTCTTAGTGCCCGAGATATGTAGGTTAAATAGATTAGCCATGGCAAATGTGTGGGGTTATGTGGATAGGGCGGGGGTGAGGGCCTGAGTAAAATACTGTCAGTGTTGGTGCAGACTTGATGGGCCATATGGCTGCCTCCTGCATTGTTAGGGATTCTATGAAATGTAGAGAGACTGCAGCATGCTGCAACATAGCGAAGTGTGTCGTCTCGTACATGAAATGTTAACATGGGTACAGCAAGCAATTAGGCAAATGGGATGTTGGCCTTTATTGCAAGGGGGATGAAGCATAAAAGTAGGGAAGTCTTGCAACAACTTGAAGAATATACTTGCATCAGAAGTTTAGAGAAAATTCACTTCTGACAGAGTAAGAATGAGAGACAATCTATTTGGAATACAAGATTCTGAGGGGGTTTGATAGTGGGGAGGATGTTTCCTCCTGGGTAGTCTAGGACTAGGAGAAATGGTTTAAAAATTAGGGGTCACCGATTAAAATTGAGACAAGGAGGAATTTCTTCTCCAGGGTCACTAGTCTTTGGAATACGCTTCCACAGAGAACTTTTCTTCTGTCAAGCCAGAGAAAACTCTGCACTCATTTTTCATTGAAGTAAAGCATTGGCTGCCTTCTGCACTTAACAATTCTGAGATGTTCTATATCATTTAATAGCTGGTTGCAGTTGTGTTTTGGTTCAGAAAGGTTGGCACGTTTTTCATACAATGCATCTTGAGATTGATCTATATGCAATGGACTATAATGCCCTAATGCAGATCACCAATAGTGTTTTCCAATCATTTGATACTTTAGAGCTTCAATATTGCCAAAAAGAGGGACTTGTTGCTAAGCTTATCATTGTGTATTCATCAGGACAATGGTAAGACTGTCAAGTTTCAAGTGATCACAACTTGTATCACAGGAGCAAAGGAGTGCTTTCTGGTTGGCAAGTCAACTCTGGCTGAGCTGTTACCATGGAGAAAGCAATGGGGAATTATAGGTTACCCAAACTCATGGTAATTCAAAAAAGGTAGTCATGATGTGGAGATGCCGACGTTGGACTGGGGTAAACACAGTAAGAGTTTTAACAACACCAGTTAAAGTCCAACAGGTTTATTTGGTAGCAAATGCCATTACCATTACTAATGGCATTTGCTACCAAATAAACTTGCCATTACTAATGGCTGAACAATCCTGAGTGTACTCATGGCTACACTAAGAACCAATTTGAGATAGTCGAGCTTTTAACATGGTTCATTTACACTTGCTAGAGGCGACATACATTCATATGCAGGGATCCACTCCCCGTAAGCAAAATAAATATCTTCATGCCTTGTACCTTTTCTGAATTACCTGGAAGCTTGGGGAATTTAAATGAAAGATGTAATCGCAGAATCCCTACAGTGCAGAAGGAGGCCATTCGGCCCATCGAGTCTGCACCAACTCCCTGACAGAGCATCTTACCCAGGTATTTAACCTACATATTTATCCCATTAGTCCCTCTAACCTACACATCTTGCGACACTAAGGGACAATTAGCCATGGCCAATCCACCTAACCTGTACATCTTTGGAGTGTGGAAGGAAACCAGAGCACCCGGAGGAAACTCTCTCAGACCCGGGGAGAACGTGTAAACTCCACACAGTGACCCGTGGCTGGAATTGAACCCGGGTTCCTGATGCAGTGAGGCAGCAGTGCTAGCCACTGTGCCGTTCTAATTTTAAAAAATATTTTATTATATTTCCCCATTGCTTTCATCATGGCAACACCTTGGCTAATCATGGTTAACTTGCCAACCCCTTTTTCCTCCCATGATATAAATTGTTCTGATTGTTTGAAATTTGGCATTCTTGCGCTTGTCCTGATGAGTGCAAGATGAATCGGTATACATTTTTCAGCAATATTAGTGTTTTCCATAGTAATAGGATGATAAATGTTTTTAAGTTATATGCTAGAATATAGTTCTGATTGCAGTGGATATGCTAAATGTAACGCGTTCTTGTTTCATGAAGAATTTTAAACTAATCTGCTCCTGAATGTATTCAGTTCCCATATCTTCTGTTTTTGTTCTAGGTCTTGGACAGTTTGTTAGCTCAATATGGTTCAGTGGAAAACTGCGAACAAGGTATTTAATGGAGAGCCATTTTTGCATTTATAATTAACTGCATATCTTATCCCGTTTTTTAACATCACTTTTATATTTTTTGGTCTGCAGTAAATACAGAAACAGAGACTGCAGTAGTGAATGTTACATATTCTACCAAGGAACATGCAAGACAGTGAGTATTGTACAAATAATTCTTCATGGTCCTTTTAATTGTGGAAAAGTAAAGTGCCAGAAATTTTTATTAACTTCCTGACACAACTTCAGGATTCACTCCACAGAACATCCAAGTGAATTTTTATTTCCCCTGTATCCTAGTTGTAAATATTAACATGTCATTATATAAAATATATAGCACAGAAACAGGCCAATGCAAAATACTACTGATGCTGGAAATCTGAACTAAAATGAGCAAACTATGGAAGTACTGGGTCAGCCAATGACTGCAGAGAGACACTTATTTCAGGTTGATCTTTTATCGGTACTGGAAGAAGTTGGAGATGTAACAGTTTTTAAACAAGTAAATAAAAGGTCTGTGAGGTGGAAAAGGAGGAATGATTAAATGATGGAAGGATGATAGAAAAAGACAGAAGAGGGTAGTAATGGAACAAGCAAACAAACCAAAGATGAAGTCTAGAGAAGCTGTAAATTACAATAGCAAAGCAATTACCAGCACTTGATAGAATAATTTTGTGATCGGGTGACATTGTGTTCTGAGAGTCCGAAAGGCTGTAAAGAACCTAATCTGAAGAAGTGGTGATGAACCTTGAGCTTTCATTTAACCTTTTTGGGATAGCGTGGAGCGGCTGAGGGCAGGAAGGTTAGGGTGGGATGAAGAAGTAAAATGGTAAGTGACTGGAACTTTAATTAGGTCGCACTTGCAAAGCAGTCTCCCAATATACGTTTGCTCTTTCGAATGTAGAGGAGAGAGTTTTGAGCAGAGAGCATAATATACTGAATTGAAATAAAAAGTAAATGATTTTCACATGAAAGATTGAATATGAGATGATAAAAAGGATGTACACTGTATTTCATATACTTGAGTGGGGAGGTGCTGAGAGAAATGGAACAGGTGTTGGGATAATGGTAGTGTGGACCAGAATATCATGGAGGGAATGGGCTCACTGTCCACTCCACCACCAACATTGCAATTCTGCCATTAAACACATTGGACTGTAGATGGCAGAGGATGATCCTTTGGATGTGGAGGCTGGTGGAGTAGAAGGCAAGGATGCGGGGGGGAAGGGGAAAGAGTGGGGGAAGAGCGTGATGTTTCTGGGAGGAAGGGAAACAGATGTAGGCAGCAGTATGGGGAATGGACAACTAGGGTTGAGGGCTTACCAACCACAACAAAGACACACCCTCACTCAGAGAAAAAGGAAGACATACTGGAAGGTGATATTTTTGGAACCAAAGAGACTGAAACAGGAAGTGAGAATGGAATCGAGCCCGTACAAAAAGCCAGGTGGATGAAATTATAATTGATATATGTAGGTGTCGGACTTGTAGTAAATTAGTTCACAGCCTAACCCCAGAAACGGCGATGAAATGAAGGATGGAGTTGGGCTGTCACCTAAACTGCTCCATGTCTGTGTTTATCCTCTACACAGTCTCATCCCTCATCATCCAACCATGATAACATAACCTTATAATCCTTTCTCTCTAGAATTCTCATGTATTTATGCTATTCACTTCAATTACATTATCAAGAGTCTTACGTTGTAACTATTCTCTGCGTAAAGTTTCTCCTGAATTCTTACTAGATTTATTAGTGACTTTTTTATGATCCCCAGTTTTGGTTACCCATATTTTGAAGTATTTTCTGTCTACTCGCTCAAGTGCTTTTGTAATCTTAAAACCTCTGTTAGGTCAGTCCTCAGTCTTTTCATTTTGTCCAAGCCTGTTCAATTTCTTATGCTGATGTAAGTTCTCTTTGTAAATTTGTTTTGCATCTTTTATGTTCCCAGCCACTTCCTGGGCAAGTCAGATCCCAAAGTGAAACAGGGCTTGAGAGATTGCAACTTTTTTTTTTAGAAAGTTATTGAAAGAGTTCACAGGGGTCTGCTGATGAACATTTAATGAGTAATATATTTATTAAATCCAAGAAAAGTGAACAATTTGCCCAAGACCAAAAGTTGGAAAAAACCACAGCACAGGAAGAGAATTTAAATGCCCGCTATTCCTTTATCATGACACAGGGCAATATTGTGATACAACAAACCAGTGAAGAGTTCCCACCAGCTTGACTTTGGACTGGCACAGTTGCAAATGATTTTCTTGGGGTGAATTCCTGAGTATTCACTTGATGCTCTTGCCCAACTCCCCTCTCTCCCCGAGACACCCAAAGACCATACTCCCTAATCGTTGTTTCTTCAAGTGCAAACAAGCAAATAAATGAGTTCTAAACTCAACTCCAGTAGCACCTATGTGAACTATCACATTACCGAGTCCCATAATTGATTATTCAGTTAATATCATTTCCCTGCAATTCATCCAAAATAACTTTTGCCAGTCCCATTCTTTTTCCTGTTTCAGCTGATGCCATTGTGCCATGTGTAATTTGAACAATATACAATATTATAGGCACGGTAGCACAGTGGTTAGCACTGCTGCTTCACAGCTCCAGGGTCCCGGGTTCGATTCCCGGCTCGGGTCACTGTCTGTGTGGAGTTTGCACATTCTCCTCGTGTCTGCGTGGGTTTCCTCCGGGTGCTCCGGTTTCCTCCCACAGTCCAAAGATGTGCGGGTTAGGTTGATTGGCCAGGTTAAAAGAAAATTGCCCCTTAGAGTCCTGGGATGTGTAGGTTAGAGGGATTAGCGGGTAAATATGGGGGTAGGGCCTGGGTGGGATTGTGGTCGGTGCAGACTCGATGGGCTGAATGGCCTCCTTCTGCACTGTAGGGTTTCTATGATTTCTATGATTTGATAATACTGTATACACGAGTATAACATGGGTAAATATTTTGCTACTGAAGGTCAGCTTTTAAACTTCTGTCCTTTTTTGAAGTTGCCACGTCTGTCTAACATGTCTAAAATGCTAAGTTAGTTTCTTTGTGATTTGGGTTTGCAGATTGGTGTTTTCACATTTCTGGGTCTATGTCAAAAGGAAACAGTTTTTCAATTTGTTCCTGGGATGCGAGTGTTGTTGGGATATATTGTCCATCCCCAATTGCCCTTGACAAGGTGGTGGTGAACTGAGCTGTCGCCTTGAATAGCAGCAGGCCATGTGGTGTAGGTATGCTTATAATACTGTTAGTGAGGAGGCTCCAGGATTTTGACCCAGTGTCTAGAATCATGGTCTTTTTATCTCCCAAGTGCAGGTGTATAGTTTGGCAATCATGTATTCTGGCAGATTACCCTTTCCAAAACTCTTCCAATGTGTTTTTCACTATTGTCCTAATTGGAAACCCATTCACATATTGATCAGGATGTGAAAACATTCCTGGACTCCTGTTTTAAATTTGTAAGTAATTCCATGTAAAAACATTTTTCTAACAAACCCGTTTATCTAGCATCCTGCTTGTTGTGTAATTACCAACAGATAATTAAGTTATAACTATCAAGGAGCAAAAACTGAACAGGTTGAGGCTCCTTCCCTAGAAGGGAGAGGGTGGAGGAATGAAAAATCATAAATTATGAAAGGGTTTGATTGGGTAGACGGAGAGAAAATAATTTTGCCTGTGGGCAAACACAAGACTGTCACTAATAAATCCAATCAGGAATTTGGGAGAAACATCTTTTACTTAGAGCTGTGGTTTCCCAACCTTTTCAGTAACATTGCACACTTCAATGAGACAAACAATTCCACTCTGTACTTGGAATCTGGTCAGTGGACAGGTTCAAAAAGCAATTAGAAGCTAATGGAATCTTAGCTGTTCTCTCCAGTGGCGGATGTGTTTCACAACAATAGACTTCCAGTTACATTTTATAAAGGTCTGGTTGGATATCATTAATGTGTTTGGTTCTGGGCAGCACCCCTTGAGCTTTGGAGGAGATGCAACACGGATTTAGCAGGAGTTTCCTGGGGCTACCCCAAAAAGCAAAGGGTCTCAAGATAGCGAATAACAGATTTTAGGTAGCTAAGAGCATCAAAAGAAGGTCTTGTGACTCAGTTGTAGTGTCCCTACCTCTGGTCCAGAAGCTCTAGGTTCACGCCCCCATTCAGGATTTGCTGACCATGGAAGGTGTGAATGTAACCTTGCGGTAACTTCCTTTCAGCTGAAGCGAACAACGATTCATACAATACTTAAAATACATTAAAATATCAGCATATGTTTTAAAATCATAATTGTTTAATTCTCTGACTGCATTCACATGTGTAAACTATTCCCTCGTTAGCTGCTTAATTTGTTTCAAGAATCATTTAACTCTTTAAGGCACTGACAGGACTACCAATAATGTATTCTGTTTAAAAACCTTATTGGTTAGAAATCTTCACTTGCCAAACACCAAACCCTTCTAATACACCTGATGGCAGGCGGAGAGTTTCCTGGTCAGCTGTATGATGATCTACTGCAGTACTTGGCTAAGGATCAATCCAATAGCAAACTATGGTCGCCAATTGCCCTCTTCGGGTATTGTACCCAAAGAAGCATATTAAGTGATAAAAATAGATGTCAGGAGTTCAGGGATAAATCTGCCATGATGTAATTAACTACTGGAACAGGCTCAAGGGGCTGAGTGGAATTCCCATGTTCTTACTACATACTATTATACTCTATATAATATGTTGGGGGTTTACTATAGGCCACCCAACTACCAGCGGGAGATTGAGGAACAGATATGTAGGCAGATTTTGGCCAGGTGTAAAAGTAACAGGGTTGTTGTGGTGGGAGATTTTAATTTCCCCTATATTGACTGGGACCTACTTAGTGCTAGGGGCGTTGATGGGGCAGAGTTTGTAGGGAGCATCCAGGAGGGCTTCCTGAAACAGAATGTAGAAAGTCCAACTAGGGAAGGGGCCGTACTGGACCTGGTATTGGGGAATGAGCCCGGCCAGGTGATCGATGTTTCAGTCGGGGAGCAGTTCGGGAACAGTGACCACAATTCAGTAAGCTTTAAGGTACTGATGGATAAAGATAAGTATAGTCCTTAAGTTAAGGTGCTAAATTGGGGGAAGGCTAATTACAACAATATTAGGCAGGAACTGAAGAATGTAGATTGGGGGCAGATGTTTGAGGGCAAATCAACATCTGGCATGTGGGAGGCTTTCAAGTGTAAGTTGATAGGGATTCAGGACCAGCACATTCCTGTAAGGATGAAGGATAAGTGTGGCAAGTTTTGGGAACCTTGGATAACGAGAGATATTGTGAGCCTAGTCAAAGAGAAAAAGGAAGCATTTGTCAAAGCTAGGAGGCTGGGAATACACGAAGCAAGTGTGGAATACAAGGAAAGTAGAAAGAAACTTAAGCAAGGAGTAAGGAGAGCTAAAAGGGGTCATGAAAAAGCATTGGCCAGCAGGATTAAGGAAAATCCCAAGGCTTTTTATACATCTATAAAGAGCAAGAGGGTGGCCAGGGAGAGGGTTGGCCCACTCAAGGACAAAGGAGGGAATCTATGCGTGGAGCCAGAGGAAATAGGCCGAGGTATTAAAGGAGTACTTTGTGTCAGTATTCACCCAAGAGAAGGACTTGGTGGATGATGAGTCTGGGAAAAGATGTGTAGATAGTTTGAGTCATGTTGAGATCAAAAAGGAGGTGGTATTGGAGTTCTTGAGAAACATTAAGGTAGATAAGTCCCCAGGGCCTGATGGGATATACTCCAGAATGCTGAGAGAGGCAAGGGAGGAAATTGCTGGGGCCTTCAGTGAAATCTTTGTATCCTCGTTGGCTACAGGGGAGGTCCCAGAGGATTGGAGAATAGCCAATGTTGTTCCTTTGTTTTAAGAAGGGTAGCAAGAATAATCCAGGTAATTACAGGCCGGTGAGCCTTACATCAGTGGTAGGGAAATTATTGGAGAGGATTCTTCAAGACAGGATTTATTCCCGCTTGGAAATAAGTGGACGTATTAGTGAGAGGCAACATGGTTTTGTGAAAGGGAGGTCGTGTCTCACGAACTTGATCGAGTTTTTCGAGGCAGTGACGAAGATGATGGATGAGGGTAGGGCAGTGGATGTTGTCTACATGGACTTCAGTAAGGCCTTTGACAAGGTCCCTCATGGCAGACTAGTGCAGAAGGTGAAGTCGCATGAGATCAGAGGTGAGCTGGCAAGGTGGATACAAAACTGGCTCAGTCAAAGAAGACAGAGGGTAGCAGTGGAAGGGTGCATTTCTGAATGGAGGGCTGTGACAAGTGGTGTTCCTCAGGGATCAGTGCTGGGACCTTTGCTGTTTGTAATATATATAAATGATTTGGAGGAAAATGTAACTGGATTGATTAGTAAGTTTGCGGATGACACAAAGGTTGGTGGATTTGCAGATAGCGATGAGGACCATCAGAGGATACAGCAGGATATAGATCAGTTGAAGACTTGGGAGGAGAGATGACAGATGGAGTTTAATCCGGACAAATGTGAGGTAATGCATTTTGGAAGGTTTAATACAGATAGGAAATATACAGTAAATGGCAGAACCCTTAAGAGTATTGATGGGCAGAGGGATCTGGGTGTACAGGTACACAGGTGGAGAAGGTAGTCAAGAAGGCATACGGCATGCTTGCCTTCATCAGCTGGGGTATTGAGTTTAAAAATCGGCGAGTCATGTTGCAGCTTTATAGAACCTTAGTTAGGCTGCACTTGGAATATAGTGTTCAATTCTGGTCGCCACGCTACCAGAAGGATGTGGAGGCTTTGGAGAGGGTACAGAAAAGATTTACCAGGATGTTGCCTGGTATGGAGGGCATTAGCTATGAGGAGAGGTTGGAGAAACTTGGTTTGTTCTCACTGGAGTGACGGAGATTGGGGGGCGACCTGATAGAAGTCTACAAGATTATGAGGGGCGTGGATAGTCAGAAGCTTTTTCCCAGGGTGGTAGAGTCAATTACTAGGGGGCATAGGTTTAAGGTGCGAGGGGCAAGTTTTAAGAGATGTACGAGACAGATTTTTTACAGAGTGGTGGGTGCCTGGAACTTGTTGCCGGGGGAGATAGTGGAAGGGGATACGGTAGTGACTTTTGAGGGGCGTCTTAACAAGTACATGAATGAGATGGGAATAGAGGGATATGGTCCCTGGAAGCGTAGGGGGTTTTAGTTAAGTCAGGCAGCATGGTCAGTGCAGGCTTGGAGGGCCGAAGGGCCTGTTCCTGTGCTGTAATTTTCTTTGTTCTTTGAGTAACTTTAGTTCAATTGTGAAATGCTGTGTGTTTTAAGTTTATATTCATCAGAGATTCATCAACCCATAAACAATGTGCTCTGGCCCGTGTTGATTTTAAGAGGGGTACAGATTCTAGAAATGGCATCCTAGTCAAGGTAACTGCATATCCAAATTACTTTTGGAGAGTCCTGGCTAATATTTGAACCAAACAATCTCATTGGCAGCAAGGTCCATTTCAAAACCCCTTCTCACCTGTAACTGTTGAGTGTAAGACAGCAGTGAACAGCCCTGATGTATTGTTCTGAATCATTCTAGTTCGCACTCGTTCATTGGTTACAGTGACATTTTATTGATGAGTAATAGTCATAGTGTCGAACAATCCTCACATGATCCACCCAGCACTGAACAGTGAAACGTGTATCGGTGGTTGAATTTATCTCTCTTCCTGGATCCTCTAATGCTGCTCTGGATGAGAGGTCACACAACACCAGGTTATAGTCCAACAGGTTTATTTGAAATCGCAAGTTTTTGGAGTGCTACTCCACCTATATATTCTGTGCCTGCGCACTCCGCTCCCCTTCACCCGACGAAGGAGCAGCATTCTGAAAGCTTGTGATTTCAAATAAACCTGTTGGAATATAACCTGGCGTTGTGTGACCTCATCTGTCCACCCCAGTCCAACACCAATATCTCCACACCGTTCTCTGGCCTGTGCAACCCCTTTTAGGGGGACACCCAGCCAGTTTATTTAATCTCCCTCTTCCTCCCTTCTGCACATTCTGTTTTGTGAGCTTTGTTTTAATATTGCCATCTCAAGCCCAGACTACCAGTCTGAAAACCAGAATATTTGTTTTACCAATCCCTCAATGGATGCAGTAAACTGATGATTACCTTATCTGCTCTAGGCAAAGGTTGCAATGGCTTGAAGAAATCCACCTTTTTAAATGAAGCACATTCTCCTCCTGCGATAGGAGTTCCCTGCACCGGGGGGCAAGCCGATAGTCCCTCCTGGTAACTGGGGTGGTGAGGAGACTCCAGGCTGACAGCCTCTCCCGGTTGAATCGCCATAAATTCCAGTTTGTAACAAAACCAATTTTAAATCCAGGGGCCAGGCATTGTGGTGTCATTCCCTTGAGCCGATATTGGCCTGGAGTTCTGCCAGTAATGGAAGGGTAGGATCCTATGTCACTGGCTGACCCACAGATACATTTGCAATTTCACATCAGATCATCCGTCTCTGCATTCAATCCGGACCTGGTTTGGACTCCTTATCCCGGAGCCCAGACACCCACACTTGCAGCTTCCTCTCCAGCGGAAAAGTGCCAATCTCAAAATGTGGAAATTTTGTACAAGATTTCACGACACATATGACTCCTGCTCTGTCCAAGACTGCAAGAAACTACAAAGGATCGTGAATGAACCCCAGTCCATCACTCAAACCAGCCTCACATTCATTGACTCTGTCTATACTCCCCACTAACTTGGAAAACCAGCCAGCATAATCAAGGACCCCACGCAACCCGGACGTACTCTCTTTCACCTCCTTCCATCAGGAAAGAGATACAAAAGTCTGAGGTCACGTACCAACTGACTCGAGAACAGCTTCTTTCCTGTTGCCATCAGATTTTTGAATGGATCTACCTTGCATTAAGTCGATTTTTCTCTACACCCTAGCTATGACTACAAAACTACATTCTGCACTCTCTCCTTTCCTTCTCTATGTACAGTATGCTATGTCGGTATAGCGCGCAAGAAACAATACTTTTCACTGTATACTAATGCATGTGACAAGTCCAATCTGTCGCTGCACCCGTTGCAAACCACTGATCTAGTGTGAAACTTGCTACCGCATAAAATGGTTAAGTCAAATAGCACAGATTTTGCTCAAGGGAAGCTAGATATGCATGCAAAGGAGAAAGGAATAGAAGATTATGCAATTAGGGTTACATGGAATAAGTTGGGACAAAGCTGATGTGGGCCTTAAATACCAGTATCGGTAAGTTGGGCAGAATAACTTGTGCTTTAAATTGTGTGCAATTCTTTTTCTGCAAGGGAAACTTTTTTTTTCTGGGTGGAAACACTTCATCTGCACTTCTCATTTTTAACTATCTTTTAGATAAATTTTTATTGGTGGTGAGGTGTAACCTCTAAATAGATTGAAAGAAGTATTTTGAAAACATTTTTGGAAAATGTTTGTCCTTTCACAACTTCTGTGAATTGGATTTGGAATCAGACCAGACTGATTATAGTTCAGTAGTTCCTCATTTTCTGCATAATAAAGGCATGTTCTCAATCTCATAGAAACATAGAAACCCTACAGTGCAGAAAGTGACCACCTGGTCCATGGAGTCTGCACCGACCACAATCCCCCCCCAGGCCCTACCCCATATCCCTACACAGTTAGTTAGATTTTGCAAGTCCAGGCAAGTCATGGGGGTTACAGATAGTGTGACATGAACTCAAGATCCCGGTTGAGGCCATCCTCATGTGTGCGGAGCTTGGCTATCAGTTTCTGCTCAGCGATTCTGCATTGTCGTGTGTCGTGAAGGCCGCCTTGGAGAACGCTTACCTGAAGATCAGAGAACGAATGCCTGTGACCGCTGAAGTGCTCCTCAACAGGAAGAGAACAATCTTGCCTGGTGATTGTTGAGCGGTGTTCATTCATCCGTTGTCGTAGCGTCTGCATGGTTTCCCCAAGGTACCATGCCTCGGGACATCCTTTCCTGCAGCGTATCAGGTAGACAACGTTGGCCGAGTTGCAAGAGTATGTACCATTGCAAGACCACGACACCACACAAGGGTTGTGTGGTGTCGTGGTCACTGTTCTCCTGAAGGATGGGTAGTTTGCTGTGATGATGTGGAGATGCCGGCGTTGGACTGGGGTAAACACCGTAAGAAGTTTAACAACACCAGGTTAAAGTCCAACAGGTTTATTTGGTAGCAAAAGCCACACAAGCTTTCGGAGCTCTCAAAAGCTCCGAAAGCTTGAGTGGCTTTTGCTACCAAATAAACCTGTTGGCCTTTAACCTGGTGTTGTTAAACTTCTTACTAGTTTGCTGTGGACAATGGTCTGTTTGAGGTTGCGTGGTTGTTTGAAGGCAAGAAGTGGGGGTGTGGGGATGGCCTTGGTGAGATGTTCGTCTTCATCAATGACATGTTGAAGGCTCCGCAGGAGATGTCGTAGCTTCTCTGCTCCGGGGAAGTACGACGAAGGGTACTCTGTCCACCGTGTCCTGTGTTTGTCTTCTGAGGAGGTCGGTGGGGTTTTTCGCTGTGGCGCGTCGGAATTGTCAATCGATGAGTCAAGCACTATATCCTGTTCTTATGAGGGCATCTTTCAGCGTCTGGAGGTGTCTGTTGCGATCCTCCTCATCCGAGCAGATCCTGTGTACAGGGAGGGCTTGTCCGTAGGGGATGGCTTCTTTAACGTGTTTAGGGTGGAAGCTGGAGAAGTGGAGCATCGTGAGGTTATCCGTGGGCTTGCGGTACAGTGAGGTGCTGAGGTGACCGTCCTTAATAAGAATGCAGACCACCTTTGCCAGAACGTTGATTGATAGGGTAGCCCCACTCCCAAGCACTAACAATTTAAAACAAAGTATTGGCCTTGGAGAGAGTGTAGCCTAGATTTACTAGAATGATACCGAGACTCTAAGGGTTAAGCCAAGATGAGAGATTAAACAAAATAGGGTTGTATTACTTGGAATTTTGACAGGGTGATTTGATCCAAGTTTTCAATGTATTAAGGGGAGCATTTAGTGGAGAAGCTATTTCCACTGTTTTGGGGAGTGTAGTCGTAAAGTTACAGCCAGACCTTCAGTAGTGAAGGAAAACTCTTCTATGCACAAAGGATCGTAGAAGCTTGGAACTATTCTGCAAATGGCAATTGATGTTAGATCAATTACAATTGTCATGAGATTGATTCATCTGTCAAAGGTGTTGAATGTAGGGAAACGGCAGGTGTTCAGAAATGGATTGCCTCACTGATGATGGAACAAGTTTACGGGACTAAATTAAGTCAATTGTGTTTTGACCTAATCAAACTCTAGTTTTGACAAATGGTCAGTGGCCTAAACTCCTCCAAATGCTGATTGACTTCCTTGTTTTCAATATTTTCTGATTTTCAGCATGTGTTTTGGTTATCACTAATATAATACTAATATAGTAGTGTGGTGTTGAAGGTGCTTGGGAGTTGGTGCTGTTTTTATTATATTGCTGTCCCGTTAATCTTATTGAAATCCCTTTTTATTTATGACATGCTAATCATGTATTAATAGCTGCCTTTTTTAATAGGGCAATTGAAAAACTTAATGGCTATATGTTGGAGAACTTCTCACTAAAAGTAACCTATATCCCTGATGAGATGGCTGGTCAGAGTTCACAACAGCTGCCTTCACAAGCACGACGTGGTTTTGGACAACGAGGCCCACCTCGACAAGGGTCCCCTAATGGTACAGTTAGACCGAAACAGCAGCAGTCTGATGTTCCTTTGCGAATCATGGTTCCAACTCAGTTTGTAGGTGCCATCATTGGGAAGGAAGGAGCCACAATCCGGAATATCACAAAACAGACACAGTCAAAGTAAGTTTTCCACTTGCAACTTTTTATTCTGAAGAGCTTTGTTCCTTATTTAAGTTGTCAGTTTGTATTTGTGTTTTGAGTTTTGCTTTGGTAAGGGGGGATAAACATTATTCTAATGATTGCTAAATTCAATGAGCCACAATTATAGCTACATGCAACCTCTGGACCGGGCCCCGGCTGGGTTTTGGATCCTGCCAGTTTTTTGTGTTGGATGGTTTGAGTTGGGTTGGGTCAAGGGATTCTCCCTTGTGGTGTGGGAAAAGACCAGTGCGCAAAATTTGTGTGCCAATGCAGCACCTAGCCCATCAAGTCAGTAAGTTATTTTACTTATCAAATAATAAATCATCATAGCAACTTAAAAAGTGTCTGATTGGACATGGCTGGTGTTCAGATAACTTGGATTTGAGACACTGTACTTGTAATTTAAGTCCAAAGCACAGATTGGATACAAGTGCAAATTTGTACTTGTCCAATCCTAAATCCATAAGGATGGGAAATTTCCTGCTCAGTGACCCAAAACAACTATCTTCATGTATCCAGTAACTGAGGACCATTGCACAGACTGGGGGAAGCTGTGAAATTCTTTGAAAAAGGGAGAGAAAATATAGAAGTGGATTTTGTTTCTTGGCATTGAACATTCACTTGTCATTTGTGTTTAGGATTGACATTCATCGTAAAGATAATGCGGGTGCTGCTGAGAAGCCAATAAGTATTCACTCAACACCAGAGGGTTGTTCAGCTGCTTGCAAGATGATAATGGAAATCATGCAGAAGGAAGCTCAGGATACAAAGTTGTACGTACATCAAATAACATTTTGCATTTAGATCCTTAACAATATAAACAAGTTAGTTTGTACCTACAAACCAGGCAGGTGTTTTTAAGTTGCCAGAATATCACTCCTTCGCTTCAAAATTATAATTTTTGAAACAATTGACACATGGGGAAATTGTAGCTCTCTGAAGTCCATTTGGTCATTCTCAAAATTAACATCTTAATAGTCCACTCCCAAAACAGACAATTTTCCCCTAAAGTTTTCAATGCTACTTGCTTCCCAGGGCCATTCCATTAATTCTCCACCACAGCTTAAAGCAGCGACATCTAACTGCATCTTTACATTTTTAAGTTCGAGCCTATATTCCGTGTAGAATTTGTGGACATCAACTTTTGGGGTTTAAGTTATTTATCCCTTAAATATAGATGGTTGAATCATTTCTACCCCAAAGTCCTTCACCTGCTTTCTCACTCGTAACCCTAAACCCACAGCTTCCTCTCTACAATCATAGCCTATACTAAACCCAAACATGGCAACCTTTTGCAGTTGAGTCAGCTAACTTGGCATTGAACCTGGGATCCTCGGGTCTGTATGACTAGGTATAAACCGTGCTGCACTTGCCCTGTGAGCTACAAAGGCAATAATCAAGTAAATGTATAAATGTCTTAATCTGAATCACTTATAGAGTGTTTTTGCCCTGAAAATGAAGTAAAAATAATTGGGTAAACTAAATGAATCACCATCTGAAAAATTTGCAAACTGGGATTAAATCTCCTATTTACATAATTGCAGCACAGAAGAAATACCTTTAAAGATTTTAGCACACAACAACTTTGTTGGACGTCTCATTGGGAAAGAAGGAAGAAACCTGAAAAAAATCGAGCAAGATACAGACACTAAAATCACAATTTCTCCGTAAGTTTTGGAGCTCTGGATTTCAGTTTTCTGTGCACTGTATTGATGATCTCCTAACAAAATTTGCAATTGTTTTGTTGGTTCTGCAGGTTGCAAGACTTGACCCTTTGCAATCCAGAAAGGACCATTACAATAAAAAGCAGTATTGAAGCATGTTCCAAAGCTGAAGAAGAAATTATGAAGAAAATTAGAGAATCTTATGATAATGATATGGCTGCTATGAATGTAAGTAATCAGCATGTGTTTACTATTCATACAGTGCTGTTATTCCAATCGAGGGTTGTATTTGGAATAGTTAACAATTATCTTTCAATAGTTCCTATAAAATGGACTATGTCCTTTATTGCAAAAACTGCTATCTGCTTGGTCTTTGTAGAGCTGTGTCTCTTGAGGATTAGTAATTTTTCAAATTACAGTAATCTGTAGATTGAATTTCTAATAATCCTTGTGTTCATTCCATATTGTCATAAATCAAACTTGATTAAATTTTGCCAACTAAAATTACACCTTTACAATTCTACCCAAGTGCAGCTGAATTTAGCATCGTGCATTTGATTTTTTTGTTTTGTTGTGCTTTATTCAGAAAATTTGTAATACTATAGTTCAGGTACAATCCAGATATCATAACTTTGGTTAAATTCTAGGGAACCACGCTCCACTTGAAACATTTTGTGACCTATACAGCCAAGGGATGTTGCATTGATTCCAGGCCCTCTCTATGCATTGGCAAGAGGGCTCTGAACTGTGGCCTTTCCCCATTGAAACCTTTTGGTGGATGAGCCAAGCTTAAATGATGATGATAAATTTGTCCCGGTACAGATTGCCCACAAAAAGCAGGAGAAATCAAAGTTGGCCACTTTGTATCAGCTTCCTGGGGAGTCAATAGTAGTGCCAACAAGTGACACCCATCTATGAATAACTCTATGGTTTCCAGCAGATTTTCACTTTGCTACAGACCTTATCACAGTTTTGATCCAGGTGTGCACACCAGCTGAATATTAGCATAGAGCCAAGAGTAAGTGTAAGGTAGAAAACATGACATAAAGCAGCCCTCATAAACCTGAGGTCATTGTGGAAGCCTGCCAGTGGCTGGAATCATACCTGACAGAAGACAGCTGTGGTGGCAGGATACCAATTATTGTAGCCCCAGGGCATTGCTGCTAGATTTTTTTTTAAAGGCAGCATCCTTGACGCAATTTTCTTCAATTGCTACAGCAATGACCTTCAGTTCAGGATCAGGGCTGTTTACTGACAATTCATATTCGGCCCTGTTCATAATGACACCGTGTACCAGCCTATGGCAGGACCTGGACAACATCCAGACTTGGACAAGTGACAAATAACATTTGTGCTGCATAAATGCCAACTAATAACCAGCTATCTGGGACCAGCTGCCTCTTCCTGACTTTCAACCGTCCCCTGCTGCAAGCTGGCATAGATGGCATCATTATCAGGAATTTGTGAATCAAGCTAAACACTGATCTACAACAAACCGTTCCATTTCTGATCTTGTGGGTGGCTGGGGGGAGACCATTGAAATAGGTGAAGATGCTTTGGCTGAAGATACCATTCTGAGAATGTCCTAGGGCTCCTGTACTTTCACTTTAGACCCGGGAAGGTTTCCTTTGACCCACATGAACCTCTGCTTTGTTTAAGCTTTGCTTGCTGCCATTCTTTGTCCCATTCTAGTCAATGACTAGTCCAACTCCCTCTAATTCAGTGCTAGTATTCATGTCTGGATTAAAATGGTGGTGAGGTCTAAAGCTGAATGGTTCTGGCAGAGCTTGAACTGAGCATTGAATCAAATAGATATTTGTGGTGAAATATTGCACTTGCCTTGTACGAGGCACAATTTCAAAATTTGTGAATGATGCAAAACTAGGAAGTGTTGTGAACTGTGAGAAGTGACAGATGAACTTAATGCAGAGACGTGTGAAGTAATTAATTTTGGTAGGAAGAGCACAGAGAGACAATGTAAAATAAAGGATACAATTCTAAAGATGGTGCACATGGGCCTGAATATAAATATGCATAAATCATGGGAAGGACCTGCACAGGTTGAGAGCATGAATAATAAAGCATGCAGCTTCGTAGGCTTTATTAATAGGGGTAAAGAGCTTAAAATAAAGGAAGTTATGTTAAACTTGTACAGAACTCTGGTTTGGCCTCAGCTGAAGTATTGGATCCAGTTCTAGGCATCATACTTTAGGAAGGATGTGAAGGCATTGAGAAGGTTCAGAAAAGACTCGAATGGCTCCAAGGATGAGGAACTTCAGTTATGAAGATAGATTGGAGAAGTTGGACTGTTCTCCTTGGAGAAGTGGAGATTTGATAGAGGTATTCAAAAATCATGAGGTGTTTGGACAGAGTAGATGGGAAAAATTGTTTCCATTAATAAGAAGAAACCAGAATGAAAGGGCAATGCTGTGGAAAGCATGAATTTTCCATTTGCTGTCCAGGTTTGAGACTTGGATGAATTGAACTTGCTACATTACTCCATTGGTGGGATGTTATTTGAAATATTGCTGCTGCTTTTTCCAGTCTTTTTTTTTGGAAGATTTCTGTAGTCGTCAACATTTAATTCCTGATCATACCCAGCTAATAGCCAGGTCCCTCTTCTGGCTAGTACAACATATCCTCCAAGCTGAGTTTGTGCTTTTATTTATTCGTTGTTTTTTTTCACCTTGCATTTTTCTCCTTTATTTTCCTTTCCTCAAGCCAGAAGACTATTCTGTTCTCAGTTCAGGATTTTATCCCTTCCCTGCCAACACATTCAGCTGTTAGACTTCTGCACAGCCATTGTTAATGAGTCCAATTGTAGCTGTGTTCTGTAGGCTTGAAAGAGTGGTACTGAGTTTTCCCTTTTACCATCCTGACCGACATCGTGAGTTAAAACTCTAGTTTTCTTTGAGAATTTATAGCCATCTTAAATTAAATTGAGTACATTCTTCGCTTTACCAAGGAATGCTGATCTAGTAGCAGTTCCATTATACCGAGGAAGCCATTACATCTTTAAAATCTAGTTTAACACATTTTAGGATAGGCCCACCAAATAGCACAAACTTTCATGCTAATTGTTCAGTAAACCAGAGTAGGACACATTTTAACTAAGTACTGCAATGTATTCAAACTAAGTAGGCAAAAGTTTCTTGCCAATTGCAATAAGCATTCCATAATACATAGCTGACAATTCAGTACTAGTGGAGTAATTTCTCAAGTCATGGATTTTGAGGCGTGGAAAAGGAGGTAGCTTCTTGGAGTTCAGTGATGTGGCATGACTTCCAAGTGCTAAGCACAGATCTGGTGCAAAATGGGCAGTTAACTGCAAGGGGATTTGCACTGCTAATTCAGTGATGTGATATTTAACACTTCGGGATCTTCTGCCCTAACTTGTGTAAGACCAAACTAGCTATCCAAAGAGAGCCTTGTGACATTTTATTGTCTTTAAAGGTGCTATACAAATGATATTGATCTTTCGCTTGGCAACAAAAAATAATTGTCCGAGTCTTTCAGCACACAACTCAATGTTTTAAGGAAAGCTAGCTTCTTGACCATATTTTGCGTTTAGCTGTGTGTGTAAGATTGAATAATTTAACTTTTTTGGTCAAAATATTTATACCATAATATTTTACTTTTGCAGCTTCAAGCACATTTAATTCCTGGTCTAAACCTGAAAGCTCTTGGCTTGTTTCCTCAGTCTTCACCTGTACTGCCACCACCTTCTGTACCTCCTGCTTATACTCCATTTGGGGTGAGTGCACTCAGTGATGTCTGATACTTACTATGGGTGTTGCTTTCATAAGCTCTTGCTTAATGGTTTAAATGAAGTAAAGTTCTTGTTAACTGAGTATTTACAGCTTATTGGGACAGTTTGCGACTTGTGACTTAGGCTTTTGTGATATTGCTAGCTCCCATTACTGCAAGTTTTGTATTTCTTGAAGGTAAGTTTATCATATTGATTTACAGTTATTTGTGACCAATTTTAAAGAACTATTGGTAGTTTAATACCTCCAAATGTTGAGGGAAGCATTAACTTAATTGTTCTTCACACTGTCATTCCCTGAGTGGTGATAAGGGAATATGGAAAAATGATGTTTTTGACGTAACGGTCACGCGGACTGTTTCTATTGTCAGTACTTGAACTCACTTGCAAAGTATTCAAATCATTTAAAATTATGGATAGCAACCCAAGCCATGATTTAATTCACTTGAAATGCAAAACCAGAATACAATTAAAATATCTTGTTGACACTCTAGTGCACTTCATGTCCTTTTGAGTGTTGGCATTCTGCCCAGAAAATTAGTTAGATCAGTACAAATAAATTTGCTGTTAATTGCTGGGAATTATTTTGCCCAGTATGCTAAGTAGATAGCTCAGTCTTATCAAGTCGTCAATGATCACAGAGATGAGTCATGACAGGTACTGAAGTCATCTGAAGCATGCATTTTTGGTTAGATCAAGCTCCATGCTAGTTTGAAATTTGTCTGCGTTTTACACCTACAGGCAAAAGCATATTTACTTTGTATATCTTTAGCTCCCGATGAATCATCTGTGGAGATGTACAGAAATAAATGGAAGTCTGTTAATCCTTTCAATTTGCATATAGGACAACCCAATCTGAGGTCTTATGGCACAATGAATGGCATCCCTGCCTCTGAGCTAGAAGCCCTGGTTTCGAGTCCCATTCCACGAAAGATGGCCAAAGAACATGCATTCATAATGCAACCAAACAAGTTGAATATCAATCTGCAAATCCTGCCAACATATGCCAATGGCAGATGGTCAGAGCAGGAGAGTCTCTTGGTCAGCGTGATGGAAAGAAAATTATGGCATTTATCATTATTCATAGTTCCGAACTGCAACATTTAATGTAAAAGTGTATGTTCCCTCAGCAACTCTCATTCCTAGTAGGGTTGTTTGGCTGGACGGCCCTGGTAGATCAAATTGGTGCCAACAGCATGTGGTCCGATCCCTGTTTCAGCTGGGGTCAATTTGGAATTTGTCTCCTTGTTCGACCCAAAGTGGAGATTGCAGCACTGTGGATCGGACATACCTTCGGGTAGAGAACTGAAAAAAAAGACCCAATTATTTTCCAGTATTCTATGAATGTTTAAAAGTATATTAAAGCTTGCAGCTTTGTTGCTGCTGTTGAGCAAGGATAGATATTTGTATGGTGCCTTATCAGGTTGGTTAGTTTTGGAGTTCAGTAACTATTTCATAGGAGATGAGGCAGCCATCAATGCTGACAACTTCCCAAATAGGCCCCTAAATAGTAATAGAGATGTGGAGGAAGAAATTGCTAAGCAGATTATGGATATGTGTGGGGGTCACAGGGTAGTTGTCATGGGGGACTTTAACTTTCCAAATATTGATTGGAAGCTTTTGTAGGTCAAATAGTTCGGATGGGGCAGTTTTTGTGCAGTGTGTGCAGGAGGGTTTCCTGACACAATATGTGGATAGGCCAACAAGAGGTGAGGCCACATTGGATTTGGTACTGGAAAATGAACCGGGCCAAGTGTTAGATTTGGTTGTGGGAGAGCACTTTGGAGATAGTGACCACAATTCGGTATCTTTTGTTATTGCAATGGAGAGGGATAGGGTCGTACGGCAGGGCAAGGTTTACAATTGGGGGAGAGGTAATTATGATGCGATTAGGCAAGAATTAGGGGGCATAAGTTGGGAACAGTAACTGTCAGGGAAAGGCATTCATGAAAAGTGGAACTTTTTCAAGAAACAAATACTGGATGTCCTTGATAGGTATGTCCCTGTCAGGCAGGGAGGAAATGGCCGAGTGAGGGAACCATGGTTCACAAAAGAGGTGGAATGTCTTGTGAAAAGGAAGAGGGAAACTTATGTAGGGATGAGGAAACAAGGTTCAGATGGCTCGATTGAGGGTTACAAGTTAGCAAGGAACGAGCTGAAAAAGGGGCTTAGGAGTGCTAGGAGGGGACATGAGAAGTCCTTGGCGGGTCGGATTAAGGAAAACCCCAAGGCTTTTTACTCTTACGTGAGGAATAAAAGAATGACCAGGGTGAGGTTAGGGCCGGTCAAGGACAGTAGTGGGAACTTGTGTATGGAGTCAGTAGAGATAGGCGAGGTGATGAATGAATACTTTTCTTCAGTGTTCACCAAGGAGAGGGGAAGTAGTTTTTGAGGAAGAGAAGGTGTTACAGGCTAATAGGCTGGAGGAAATAGATGTTCGGAGGGAGGATGTCCTGGCAGTTTTGAATAAACTGAAGGTCGATAAGTCCCCTGGGCCTGATGAAATATATCCTAGGATTCTTTGGGAGGCATGGGATGAGATTGCAGAGCTTTTGGCTTTGATCTTTGGGTCCTCACTGTCCATGGGGATGGTGCCAGAGGAGTGGAGAGTGGCGAATGTTGTTCCTCTGTTTAAGAAAGGGAATAGAAATGACCCTGGTAATTATAGACCGGTTAGTCTTTCTTCGGTGGTTGGTAAATTGATGGAAAAGGTCCTTGGGGATGGGATTTACGACCATTTAGAAAGATGCGGATTAATCCAGGATAGTCAGCACGGATTTGTGAAGGGCAAGTCGTGCCTCACAAATTTGATAGAATTTTTTGAGGAGGTCACTAAGTGTGTTGATGAAGGTAGGACAGTTGATGTCATATACATGGATTTTAGTAAGGCGTTTGATAAGGTCCCCCATGGTCGGCTTATGATGAAAGTAAGGAGGTGTGGGATAGAGGGAAAGCTGACCGTTTGGATAGGTAACTGGCTGTCTGATCGAAGACAGAGGGTGGTGGTGGATAGAAAATTTTCGGATTGGAGGCAGGTTGCTAGCGGAGTGCCACAGGGATCAGTGCTTGGTCCTCTGCTCTTTGTGATTTTTATTAATGACTTAGAGGAGGGGGCTGAAGGGTGGATCAGTAAATTTGCTGATGACACCAAGATTGGTGGAGTAGTGGATGAGGTGGAGGGCTGTTGTAGGCTGCAAAGAGGCATAGATAGGGTGCAAAGCTGGGCTGAAAAATGGCAAATAGAGTTTAACCCTGATAAATGTGAGGTGATTCATTTTGGTAGGACTAATTTAAATGTGGATTACAGGGTCAAAGGTAGGGTTCTGAAGACTGGAGGAACAGAGAGATCTTGGGGTCCATATCCACGGATCTCTGAAGGTTGCCACTCAAGTGGATAGAGCTGTGAAGAAGGCCTATAGTGTGTTAGCTTTTATTAACAGGGGGTTGGAGTTTAAGAGCCGTGGGGTTATGCTGCAACTGTACAGGACCTTGGTGAGACCATATTTGGAATATTGTGTGCAGTTCTGGTCACCTCACTATAAGAAGGATGTGGAAGCGCTGGAAAGAGTGCAGAGGAGATTTCCCAGGATGCTGCCTGGTTTGGTGGGTAGGTCTTATGAGGAAGGGTTGAGGGAGCTAAGGCTGTTCTCTCTCGAGCAGAGGAGGCTGAGGGGAGACTTAATAGAGGTTTATAAAATGATGAAGGGGTTAGATAGAGTGAACGTTCAAAGACTATTTCCTCGGGTGGATGGAGCTATTACAAGGGGGCATAACTATAGGGTTCGTGGTGGGAGATACAGGACGGATATCAGAGGTAGATTCTTTACGCAGAGTGGTTGGGGTGTGGAATGGACTGCCTGCAGTGATAGTGGAGTCAGACACTTTAGGAACATTTAAGCGGTTATTGGATAGGCACATGGAGCACACCAGGATGATGGGGAGTGGGATAGCTTGATCTTGGTTTCAGATAAAGCTCGGCACAACATCGTGGGCCGAAGGGCCTGTTCTGTGCTGTACTGTTCTATATTCTATTGAACAGCAATAGGATGAATCAGCAGCTAATCTACATTTTGAGGATCTGAGCAGAACATTCTGAATGGTAGAATTAAGGATAAGGAGGAATAGGAATGCATTCTTTGAATAAAAATATGATAGGTTAATCTCTAAATATTACTACAGCTGTGCCATGGAGAATGGTTTTTCCTAAAAAAATGGGGTCTTTAAAGCAGTTTTCAATGATATTGTATTTGCTGGATATCTGAGTTGCCTTTATCAATGATCCACTATTGCCTCCAATTAAGCATTGGAAAAATTATGATCAAGAGCAGGAATCCAGACAGAGATTTTATTGCCATTATGTAATCGTGCTGAGGACAATTGCATTCCTACCACTATGGATGAATGTAGCTAACAGTCTTGGGGAATTGGCCCTGGAAGCTTCCTTGGCTATTTTTTAAGTTGTGAAACATGTCATTATTTTGCATTTGTTTATAACTTTATTTGGGTTTGCAGAAATATCAGTTGTTGTGGAAATGTCGAATGTTTAGATTTGATGCCACAGTAAGTGAAAGTTAATGTAGAAAATTGGAAATATTTCATGTTTTTTGCAATGGGGGAAAAGGTTGATTTAGAATGCAGGAATATTGAGGATATAATTTTAAAATTTACTAGGTTATGTCCCATGTGTTGGATACACAACTGGGGACTGTAATCATTTGAAGCAGGAACAGATGATGGGAGATCATTAGATCATGTTCAGATGTATTATAGGGTGAAATCTTATCAAAAATGCAGGAGTGTTTCTGGCGAGAAAACTGGTGTGTTTCTCTCCAGAGAAACCAGACTTCTTGCTCGCTGCACCTTGCGATTCTCTGCCAAAAAACAATCAAGTGGGTGTGCACAGTAACAAAACCCAAACCAGTCATTGACGGCATCCCCTGGCGTTCTCGGCCTCTGCCCTGAGATAAGCAAGTTCACAATTGCTGTCTTCTACAGTGAAGATGGATACAAGGTACTTGTTTAATGCCTTTGCCATTTCCTCCTTCCCTATTTATGATTTCATCTGTTTCTTCTTCCAATGAGCTCATGTTTGTTTTGACGAATCTCTTTCCATTTACTTGTCTATTGAATGTTTACAGTCTGCTTTTATGTCTCTTGCTGGTCTACTGTTTATCTTTTCTTACCAACAACTTGGTTCCCTTTTGCTGAATTCTAGATTCCTCCCAATGCTTTGACTTGCTATTCTTACATAAATCTTTTGGAAATCTGAATATACCATGTCCATAGATTCTCCTTTATTCCTTGTTATTTCTTCAAGGAACTCCTCAAAACCATGTTGATTTTATGATTTGCTAAATATCCTACTAAAACCTTCTAAAGAATGGATTCCAGCACTAACTGGTCTATCGTTTCCTCTTTTCTGTTTCCTCCTTTCTTGAATGAAGGTGTTACATTAGCTATTTTCCAAACCACTGGTACCCTTCCAAAACCTGAGGAACTTTGGAAGATGATAACCAATGCATCCATTGTATCTACAACCACTTTTTCTAAGACCTGAGGATGCAAGCAACTGGTCCGAGAACTTGTCAGCCTTTAGGTCTAATAGTTTTCCCAACACCTTTTACCCTGACAATGGTGATCGTTTTAAGTTCCTCCCCCTCGTCATCTCCAAGTTTCTTTCAGAAATTTTCTAAGGCTTCTGCTGTGAAGTTGGAGACAAAATACCTGTTTGCTTCTTGTTTTCCCAAAATCAATTCTACAGTTAGGACCAACGCTACTCCTTTCCTATTTAAATACTTGTAGAAACCCTTGGTATTTGGTTTTATATTACTAGCTAGCTTTCTCTCATTCTCTCTTTTCTCCCTCAAGTTATTCTCATCTGACCTACCACTAATCTTTGCAGATTTATGTTTCTTTCAATTTGATAGTATTCTTCCTTATTTGGCCATGATTTTTTTTAATTCATTTTGCCCGACATGAGCATCACCAGCTGGGCCTGCTATTATTGCCTGTTCCTAACTGGCCTCTATTTGAGGGCATTTGCGACTCAACCAAATTATGTATTCTTTTCAAGAGAGTCTTTCTCATGGGATAAATCTTTGGTGAGTATTGGTTAATAGCTGGTTATGAGTCTGCCACTGCATCCCTGCTGTCCTACCTTTATCCTAGTTTCCTGGTTCACCTCTGCTCCCTTTATCTTCATACCCTTATTACCTTTACTCAAGTTTAAAACTCTCTAGATTTTAAACCGTAGATTTGAACTTGTCATTTTCAGATATGTTGGATAATTTGACTCTTCCCTAGAGGCCCTTTCACTACACAGTTATGAATTATCCCTTTTCTCATTGTACAATGCTGGATCTAAAATAGTTTGTTCCCTATTCCTCAACATACTGATCTAGAAACCATTTTCAATGCATTCCTGAACAACAACAACTCTACATTGTTACTGCAAATTTGGTTTGCCCTAGTGTCTTTGTCGCATGTGTCTCTTAATTCTTTGATATATACTGCCCTACACTGCAACTAGTATTTAGGGGGTCTATAACAATATTTTTCCAATGTTTTCTGAGCTAAAACCCTTTCTCCCAACTTTTTTTATCCCATCCTTCATTGGAGCTACACCTTTTTCATATTTCCTATCTTTTCTAAAAATTAACTCCTGGAATATTTTGTTCCCAACCATGGGCGCTTGGACTTTGTAATGATTATTAAGTCAAATCTAATAATTTCTATTCATGTGATTTGTTGTGAGTGCTTGCATTTGGATATAGTATATTTAGATCCGACTTTTTCAGATTTTCCTGACATTACCTTAGTCACTGATGCCCTAGTAACTTTGTTGCACTCTTTTCCCTTTCCTGGACCATTGCATATTTTACTCAAAACACTACGTTGTGCTAGAACCATAAAATTTCCTTGCTGTTTTTGCATTTGTCTTTTCCTCTATTTCCTTTATTAGTTTTAATACCCTGTTAACTGCCCTAGTTGTTCAATTTGCCAGGAAGCTGGTGCCAGCCCAGTTTAAATAGAGCCAGTCCAATGACATAGTTCTTCCTAGTACTATTCAGGTGAAGTAAAACTTCTGCCTCCCACACCATTTCAGCCACATTTAACTTTTTAATCTGTTTACCTGTATGCCAATTGACATGTGACTCAGATAGCAATCCAGGGGTTTTACTTTTGCCTTTTATTTATCCCTATTTTCTCAAATACATTCAACATCATTCCTAATTCTAACTGTCATTGACACATGAATGGCCTCCTGCATTATGGCGTTCTGTTTGGCCATCTACCCTGCAGTCCATGTCTTCCATACTTGTAAGTCCGAGGCTGAGGCTTGTCCATTACTACACCCTGGATCCCCATACCTGTCTGACTCAGTCATGCAACCCTGTCTCTGTCCCTGTTCATTGACCAACTCTAAAACTCTACTTAATCCAAAGGAAGTGACTGCCTCTTGGAACAAAGAGCCTACGTAACTCTTTGCCCTTCCTGATGCCATAGCAAAGTCTGCAGCTCAGACCCCAGCTAAGCAACTCTTGCAGACACCTATTACATATATGGTCATCTGGGACCAAGATGCACTCCACAAACTTAAATGCTGCAGTTAGAGCATACCACCTGCCCTTCTGTGACAATCTAACTTGCAATTACGAAATATGAAAGCATACGTTATTTATTTTCTTAACTAGCTTTCAACCTATTTCGAAGTTATTTAAGTTAGAATCATAGAATCCCTACAGTGCAGAAGGAGGCTATTGGGCCTGCACCGACGACAATTCCACCCCGTAACCCCACATATTTACCCTGCTAATCTCCCTGACACTGAGGAGCAATTTAGCATGGCCAATCCACCTAACCCACACACCTTTGGACTGTGGGAGGAAACCAGAGCATCCAGAGGAACCCCACGCAGACACGGGAAGAACATGCAAACTCCACACAGTGACCCAAGGCCAGAATTGAACCCGGGTCCCTGGCGCTGAGGCAGCAGTGCTAACCACTGCCATCCATAAATAGCTTTCACCTTGAGAAATACTTAAACCTGAAAATTCCCAGTTGCACCAAATTCCTGACTTTAGCAATCTGTTATCGAAGTGCTCCAAAAGTCTAATGATGAGGAAACAATCATCGATTGTTGTAAAACCCCATCTGCTTTGCTGATATCCATAAGGAAAGGAAATCTGTTGCCCTTACTGGTCTGGCCTATGTGTCTCCAGGCCTGCCTCAATGTGGTTGACTTGTAAACGCCCTCAGAGGGGCAATACATACTGGCCCAGCCAGCAACACCCACATCCCATGAATAAATAAAGAAAAAAGAAAGGTAACAAGGTTGCACAGCCTTTCGTGCAAGAGTCTTGTGAATCATTGCTAAACTTTGGTCTGTAATACTCAAGTGCCCCTGGTTACATTCATAGAAAGACCTGGGCTGTATTGTATACTGTTGATAGTTTGGTAGCTTGCACGTTATGAGGTGAACTACCAGCACTTCAAGTTTTGCGCTACTACACAAGAGCTAAATTAGTGTTCCCATTAAACCAAGAGGTGCAATCAGTATCTGTGCCAACAATCCATATTCTTTTACATTTGATTGTAAGTCATGTTCCGGCTGAAACTTCATGTGATACATTGACCCAGTGTTATGGGTCTAGAGGTACCCTGTAAGTATTGGTTATCCTGTAGTCACTGTCTCCTATCTCTGACATAGCAATGCTTGTAAATTCCTTGGGTTGGTACCTTTTCATAGGTCCCTTTTTATAGTTGGGTTTGATTATTTCCAATTACTGCAATTATGCTGTACTCTATATTAAAGTTGGTATGTTTGGTTTACTCCAATGACTTTTGACAGTGGCTCCATCTCCTGGCTGCAGGGCTGTTGAGTATGGCTGACATTAGATTGCCAAATCTTGAAAACCAAGAAGTTCACTAAATGGTCTGCTCATTTAAGCAATAATTTCCTGAAATCATTGAGAACTATTTCCAGAAATATATCTACATAGTATTAATCACCTTTAATACTTGTACTATGCAGATTTTCCTCCATTTCTTACATTTTACCTGTATTAAAGCTTTAGGTCATGAATAACAGTTTAATTATTCATGATGTCCAATAAGGAAAATGTACAAGTGAAGGATTTGCTGGGTGCAACTTTCTGGTTAAGCTGAATGTTAACTCCTGCATTACTGAGATTTGGGGGTGCAACCGCCAAATCAAAGTAGAAAAAATTGTAAGATAGCTGTACAAAATGGCCACTGATAGCTGTATGCACGTGCAGTGGTTCGCGCTGCGCAGAAAACCCATGTCGCTCTGCTGTGCCCAACCCCAGCCTGTGCATGCAGCAATAACATCTCTCAATTATGTCAGTACACTCTTGCGTAACTGTATAGTATTAATAGCTCCATCAAGGAAGTTTTATCTTTTTACCGCTGGCTGGGATTAATTGAAACCTGATTAACTGCAGCCACTTTCTGTATGAGTTCATAACATTTTGCGCAGAGCACTCCTGCTTGGAGACGATCGCAAGGCAGACTTCCACCTCTGACAACTTGCAGCAACATTAGTGCTCCCTCTACAAATTTAGTTTCACTTGAATACATATTCAAATAGTTACGTTTGGGTGTTTTCTCTGTTTAGTGGATATAGGACTATTGTGTTAACATTATGGAGCTATTAGGGATGGATACAAGAATGCAGCCACCTAAAACCGAGCTGAGATGCTTTGAGCAGCGCCATCTTTGTTACTGGTCACTGCCACTCACAATGATGTCACAGAGTAACACACACAAACTGTGCATGCATGACATTGGCAGTAAACGCAGCCTTTTCTCAATGTGTAAATTCCAGCTGCTTTCATCCTGATTACGTTCCCATAAATTGTTCATGGAACATCAAATGTTTTTGAGAGCTATAGTTGTAAAAGAACACTTTTGCAAGGTAACTTTGAATTTCATGCAAAAATAATTTTAAATATATGCACATTTAAAGCCATTGGTCTGAAAGGTCTCCTTTGCAATAATAAATTTCCTCTCCACAAATTTGAAGTCAGTTTGTATAAAATGAGGTGCACAGTACGTAAAGGCTCAGTAAACTGTATTCATTTTGAAATTCTTTATTGGTCATGTTAAGGTCCTATATATGTTCCACTGTAATTGATTCAATTGAACATTTTCGCTCCTATACTGATGCAGCCATAGACTGGGCTCAGTACATGTAAATCACTGTCGTCAGCATAGGATTGCTATTTTTTCTACCTGGATCTGGTTTGATACCAACACCAATTTGTCGTCGACTTCAATTTAGATTATGCTGAACATTAGAGGTGGAGTGTGTGTCAAATCCATTTATTCCATGCGCTGTACAGCTGGGATATTTGATCCACCAGATTTGTTGCCTGAATTTTCTGCTTGATTGCACTGATTCTGTTTTGAGCACATTTTGCCCTAAATTGAAAAGAGATTGTAAATTTTTATGTACTAATTACTTTTAGCACGACTTTGGGTTTCTGCTGTCACTTGCACTAGTTTTAATGGCATTAGAAGCTGATCAACTGCCCCACTTTTCTCCTTCCTGGGCCACTGCAACCACCATTTGAAGTTACTACCAGCTGGGTTAATTTTCAGCCTCTAGGAGAGACGCTAAAAATTAATTCGTTCGTTTAGGTACAAGGACACTAGGAATATTTTAAAACTTTCTAATTCACTAGAATGGAACTGGTGTGCCCTCGTGCAGAGAGGAATAGTCCTGTAAATCCTACAACATTTTTTTTAAAAAATCTATTTACCCACAGGTGGATGATTGACACTGATTTTAGCAAAGCTTATATTTTTCTGATGAGCAAAAGCTTTATTAATCAAACTGTGCCTAGTTATCATTCTTTTTTAAAGATCATTCCATACTATATTCCTAGATATATTTATTAAATTATGTTTTAAAACTGGGGGAGGGGCAAACCACTTTCAAAACTAGCACTTCACCAATTTACACCTGATGTGGAAACTATCCTGTTGTCTGTATGCTTTGTTTTTGATAATTTATGCTATAAAATGTAACGTATTGTTTGTAGTTTGTACACAAAACAATATCCTTGTATATTTGTACTTTCCTTTTGGCTGTTAACATTTTTTTGATAGTGAAACACGTAAAATTTCTATTTCATATCTTCACTGTTTTTGATTTGGCATCTGTAGTAGAAAGCTGAATTGAAGTTCTGAGCAGAAACTGAAGTTACTTAAATGCCCATTTTCTTTGATTTAGAGCTATCCAAATTTCTGTGATGTGTATGAGGTATCGAGCATTGCTTCAGGGGGCCAGCAACTAGCTGTAAGTGACTATTTTTAGTCTGCTATGCACAGCACTGTTTGCCTGACCTGCTTTCCTGCTGAAGATGTTGTAATGATAGAACTATCTTCACGTTAAAAATATATAACCTGCATAAATGGAACTTATTTTAGTGTGATAGGTTTATTGAAGTCTTATGTCAACAAAAATGGTCTGACATTCACTTATCCTTCATGGTTCACCTGCACAGCCTTGCTTTGGTAATCTAATTTGCCCGTTTTACAATGGTCATGTAAGATGATCCCAAAATAATTTGCAAAATGCAAAACAGCTATCCACTCTAGTTTCATCTAATTGTCATTGGATATCAATGAAGGGAGGGGAGAAAAAAAACTTAATTAGCCAAATAGATATTGCTGGAACAGGGCATCTCGCTGGACTTCTGTACTCTTCAGCTCTTCTTTTGCATTGTAACTTGCTGAAAGTACGAGCTGGTAACAGTGAGACAGACGTGGGATCTCTGAATGATGGGGCCAACACTATTGTTTCTGAACCAAAGTTTTACCCATTTGAGAAAGAGACAAAGTAACAAATTAGGTGTGATTTGGGGTCAAAACAGATGCAGAAAGAAATTGGATAGAGAGAGAAAAATTGATAAAGGAAAAGTGTTTTTTTTTTCTTTTAAATTGCCATTTCAATTTGCCAACTGGAAAAATGCGACTCACAGTTTAAATTCTTCAATTCTGGGTCAGAACTGTTGATTCACACTGCATTATCAATGATCACACAGTTAAAGAGTACTACTAGTTTTTAGTCACCAGACTTGGCATTCTATATTTAGTTTAATATGCAGGTAATGTGCAAACGATTTGAAAGTAATGGGTTGGCTAAAATATATATAGCTAAGTGATAGATGCGGTTTGTAAAAAGCCAAACATCAGAGTGGCATAAACTAAACTGGCAAATTCTGAAGGTTGGAAGCACTCATCCTTTCCTTTAAACTGCTGAAGGTGACGTGCATCTTTAATACATCAACTTTACAGCACGATCCAATGTAATGAATGAGGCAGCAGCAATATTTTCTTCCTTTTTTGTTTTTAACATATGAATGTAGGAAACGAGCACAATATTTTGCTCAAGATGTTGATGCCTTTTGTTATGGACTGCTGCAGCTTTTGAACCACTCGGCTAATGAATCTCTGAATTAATTGTACTATAAATGTCTTGAATTATTGAAGGATATTCGGGGATGGAGTCTTGCAGTTGCCTTTTCAAGGATTCATCTGAAAGTCGCACCTTGTGTCAAACACTCTGGTTCAAAGAAAGATGATGGCCACTGTAATCAGTGTCTTGCCTATCTCTAGAAGCATAAAAAATAGAAGCAGAATTAGGCCATTTGGCCCTTTTGCCTGCTCTGCCATTGTGATCATGGCTAATCTCCAACTCAATCGCTTGATCCTGCCTTCTCCTCTCTCCTCTCTCTCCCCCCCCCCCTCCTCCCCCCCCCCCCCCCCCGCCCCCAATCATTTGATCCCTTTCACCCAAAAGCTATATCTAACTCTTTGAAAACTGTGTTTTAGCCTCAACTGCTTTCTGTGGTAGCAAATGCCATAAGCTGACCACTAGCTGTCCAGTTATTTCAAAATTTGATAGGTTTCTATGCAATTTCCCCCTCATTCTCTAAACTCCAGCAAGTATAATACTAACCGACTCTAGCTCTCCTCATTTGTCAATCCCACCATTCCAGGAATCAGTCTGGTAAACCTTTGCTGCACTCCCTCTATAGCAAGAACATTCTTTCTCCGAGACCAAAACGTCACATCATATACTAAGTGTGGCCTCGCCAAGGCCCTGTATAACTACAGCAGGACATCCCTCTCCTGCACTCGGATCCTCTCGCAATGAAGGCCAACATACCATTTGCCGCCTTTACTGTCTGCTGCACCTGCATGCTTACCTTCAGCAATTGGTGCACCCAGGTCTCGTTGCACATTTTCCCCCCTCAATTTTTTTAGCCATTCAGATAATCTTCCACTTTGTCTTTGCTACCAAAGTGGATAATTTCACATTTATTCACATTATACTTCATTTGTCATGCACTTGTCCACTCACTCAGCTTGTCCAAATCACACTGGAGTGTAATTGCATCCTCCTCACAGCTCATCCATCCACCCATTTGTGTCATCTGCAAATTTGGATATGTTGCACTTAGTTCCATTTGTGAATAACTCGGGTGCTAGGGACTATTCCCTGCAGTACCCCACTAGTCACTGCTGCCGTTTGGAAAAGGCCCATTTATTCCTAATCATTGTTTCCTGTCTTCCAGCCAATTTTCTATCCATCTCAATACACGACCCCCAGTCCTATGCGCTTAAATTTTACACGCTCATCTCTTATGTGGAACTTTGTCGAAAGCCTTCTGAAAGTCCAAATTAACCATGTCCACTGGCTCCCCTTCGAGTGTGATTCTAAGCGTGATTTCCCTTTTGTGATTTTCCTAGTGCTGGCACACAATATGCCGATCTGCTAACACCAGAAAAATTCTAGAAGAAAAATCTGGATTGCATCCTATAATATGATCTACATGGGCATTGCACTACTCTCACTCTGGGGTGTGAGGCAGCAAATTCCAAGCAAATAACATGATGCTTGGATATGAATTAAAGCACAAACAACAGGGCCATCTTGTTTTAAATGCATTCTTGGGATTTTGGCTTGGATCTCTAGAATTTTTAGAGAGCATATCAGAGCTAACTTAAACTTTGAAGGCAAGATTACCACCAACACATTGAATAGTAACCAAATTTTCTTAATGATGCGCAGTAATTGAAAATGTTACAGCTACTGTTTTTAAGCAGACTTTTGCTTTCTGGATTCCTTTTCAGGTTTAACTAGAGGCACATGCACAGAGACATGCTTTGAATGTGTTTGTGACATTACTGCTGGTTACATTATTTTGCAAGGCACATGCTGTTATCTTCAGGTTTCAGTACGAGGTGAGCTGTCACCATCCGAGAGTCAAGTCCCAATGTCTGTAATCATTCACAGAGGTGGATACTTTTTAATGAATACTTTGGAGGGAAATGCTGAGGGGCAAATGTTTCCTGATGCACTGAGTGGGGGATGGGGGGCTGGAGGGAATGGATTACCTTTAAACCAGTCACTGAGTTGGGCAGTTGGTGATAGAAAACTGAGGCACTTGGGAGTGTTACTCACAAGGAGCTGGTGCCATAATAATTCCTTTGGTGAATGCCAAAAGAGGCACAGAAATTAGCTGTGGGCTTACTGAAGAGGATGTTAAGCCTGAGAGGCATAGAGATTGAAGAGTAGTAGTGATGAGCTTGGTTAGGGATTGAGTAACATATGGAACCTAAAAGATGTCTTGCTGCACTAGAGATAAAAGAAAGGATACTGTGGAGCCAAAGCAATGGGAAAGGATTGAACTAACATATTCAGATAGATAAGATTTGATCAAAAATGAGAATTTCTGAATGATTCATAAAAGGTGAGGCTGATTGCAAAGATGGTGGATGATTTGAGCAATTATTTTGCATCGACCTTCACTTAGAGGGTGCATGTCACAGCCCGGAAATAGCGCTAAGTCTGTAAATGGAAGGGAGGAACAAACTCAGAAAAATTACAATCACCAGGGAAATGGTATTGAGCAAATTGTTGGGCCTACGGTCTGACAAATCCCCAGGTCCAGGTGGACTTCACCCTAAGGTCTTGAAAGAAATGGGTAATGCGACATCTAACACACTGGTTTTAATCTTCCAAAATTCCTCCAATCAGGGAAAGTTCCATTAGATTGTAAAATAGCAAATATGATTCCCTTTATTCAAAAAGGGAGACAGAATGTTGGAAACTACAAGCCAGTTAGCCCAACACCTGTCGTAGGGAAAATGTTAGAAGCCAAAGCAGGGAACTTAGAAAAATTCAAGATCATCAGGCAGAGTCAACATATTTTGAAGCAAGGGGAATCATGTTTAGTCAATCTATTGGGGTTTATTAAAGGAGTTGCATATGCTGTAGATAAAGGGGAGCCGGTGGATGTACTGTGCTTAGATTTATGTAGGGAATAACATATTGGCGTTGATAGAAGATTGGGCTAGCTCATCAACAGTTGGCATAAATGGGTTTTTTATGGTTGGCAAGATGTGATGAGTGGTGTACAACAGGGATCAGTGCTGGGGCCTCAACTCTTTACAATTTAAATTATTTGGATGAAAGGACTGAAGGAATGATTGCTAAATTTGCTGATGACATAAAGATAGGTACAACATTAAATTGTGAAGAGGATGTAAGTAGACTACAAAGGATGGTAGGTTCAGTGGGCAAATGTCTGGCAAATGGAGTATAATCTGACCAATGTGAAATTGTCCATCTTGGCAGGAAGAATAAAAAAAGAAGCTTGTTATCTAAATGGTGAAAGATTGCAGAACTTTAATGTGCTGAGGGATCTAGGCATCCTAGTGTATGAATCACGAAAGGCTGGCATACAGGTACAGCAAGTAATTATGAATGCTAAGCAAACATTGATTGAGAGAGGAACTGATTACAAAAGTAGGGAGGTTCTGCATCAGTTTGACAGGGCATTGATGAGACCATATCTGGAGCATTGTGTGCAGTATTGGTCTCCTTATTTACAGAAAGATGTACATGCTTCAGAAGCAGTTCAGAAGGTTTACTAGACTTAATACCAGAAATTGGTGGGTTGTCCTATGAGGAAAGTTTGGAGAGGCTAGCCTTGTACTCACTAAAGTTTAGAGTAAGAGGTGATTTGATCAAAACCTTAGAGTGGCAGGGCAGGCGCGAAGGATTGTGTGGCCTACTCCTGCTCCTGATTTGGATGGATCTTCATATAAGAAGCTGACTAGAATTTCAGAGCAATCACAATCCCCAGGATAAATTGCCTAGTTGGAGTTGAGTTGGGGAAATGGGAGAGTGGTGAGCTTGCATTTAAGTTCTAAGAGCATTGTAGGAATTCTTTGGATTTTATTGTTCTAAGCCTTGAATTTAAGAGCGGTGAAACAGATGCCATCATCCTAGTTATTTAAATAGCTGAAAATATTTTTATTTTTTGGGACATTGCAGGAGAGGACAGAAACCCTAACCCTGAATTAAACGCATCTTTGCATGACATTGATGGTGTTTATATTAAATTGCCTGAATTTGTTTAGAACAAGAATTGTATGCAATTAAAATAAATATAAATTGAACTAATTGGGACAAAATTGTTTAGCAATTGCAACGGAAAATTGGACATTTTTTTAAAGAACATTATCCGTTGCAGAAGTAAATGAGAGGTTTAATCATATGATTTAATTTGAGTTTTAGTTGCTTTTCCCTACTGATTTCCCGAGTTTTTTCTAATCTGAATGTTGTCTGACTTGAAACCAAATAGATTTCCTCAAATATGATTTTTCAAAGTCGAGATTGGGTTTAGTTTGCCTGTTCATCTGCACATGGAGATAACATCTATTTTGGTTTGTTGTAGTGTTTTTAATTTGCTGTAAAAAGTTACAAGGAAAAAAGCATTTTTTCATAATGCCCTTCAGTTTCAGGATGTTTCACGACTGTGAAAATGTAATCACTCTAAAGTAGCCACATGCAGCAGCAACTTTGGACAAAACAAGATTCCACAACAAATAAAATTAATAGTCAGTCAGGTAATTATTTTCTGCTGGTATCCATTAAAAAATAAATGCTCATCAGGACATTGAGAAATCCACTGTACAATTCTGTATAGTGCTAGAAGATCTTTCACATCATCTGAGTAGGGACTTCAGTCCTATGTAGACCACAAAAGCTGAAGAGATTCCACAATGCTCATAAATCTGTCTACAGGTCCTAACCTAATAGTTCATCACCAATCCTCTGCTGATGGGTCAACACTGCTCAGCGAGAAAACCCAAATTCTAAAATAATTGGCAGTGCATTTTAACCACATCCTCAATTAGACTTCATCCATCAACGGAGAAGTGATCAGCTGGCTGCAAGTGCTCCCTTGACCGACCCACCCACCCACATTGTTAGAAACAACAAATGCAATCAAATTCCTGTCTGGTGGCAAAGTTCCACGCGTTGTTACGATCCCGACTACAAGACTGGAGGTCAATGCCTGTTCAAGAAGTTTACTGAACTTGCGTGGGAGCAAGGCATCATCCTGCATGAATAAAAAGATGCCTCTATCGTCCACCTATATATTGCAGGAGAAATACCAAAAACAGAACACTAGTCTATACAGCATGTTTGACTTGAGCAAGGTTTTTGATACACAGCTGTGAGGGCCTTTGGAAGGTAAGGGCACATTTTGGCTTCCCTGAGAAATTAATCAGTTGTTGATGATCTGACATAATGCTCATGGATGTGTTCCTCAGAAGATTCATCCCAAAATCTATAACGCAATAGTCCCAACTGAAGCATGTGAGAACTGGACTATGCATCCATGCCACGCCAAGAAGCTCAGCAACTTTCACTAAGCTGCCTTCAATAGCTTCTGAAGATTAGATGGCAGGACAAAATAGCAGAGACTAGTGTGCGCATCTGAGCTGGCACGCTCAGCATTTACACCATATTGAGAAAATCACAACTGAGTTGGGCTGGTCATGTGACCAGAATGCCAGATACTCACCAAAGCAAATCTTCTGTGGAGAGGTAGTGTCTGGAATGCGCACTCATGGCAGTCAAAGGAAATGTTACAAGGGCACTGACGGCTTTACTTGGTAGATTTGATATCAGTTTCAAGTCTGGGAACCACTCACGCAGGGTTGCTGCATCTCTTGCAACCAAATGTAAAACTCTGTGGCCTCCAAAGCTTAAGCACACATCTGAGGCGGAGAGAAAATCCTGAGCCAGCAACTCATCCGAAACTCTGATTGTTTGCGGTATCCTGTACTATTTGCAGCAGAACCTTCTGGCCACAGATCTTCTATTGCAGTTACCCGTGTACTCACTGGAACTCTCAAATACCCAAGATGATGAATATGGTTATCTTTGCCTTGAAGGATGAACGAATTGCAGCTCATCTGGAAGTGTACAATGGTTTGGAATTTAGTTGTGCTCCTGTCTTGGTAGATAGCCACCAGCCTCCTTACCTGGAATTCTCGGTCTGTTTGAAGTTCCCTTAACCTATTTCACTGCCTTTTACTTTGCTGTGTCCACTAACACCAACTTTAGCCAATTCTGAGCTGGGGGTCTTGAGAACTAGAGTTTGAATCTTTTACCTGTCCATTCGGGGAACCTGTTCTGTACCAAATTTAAAATTTGATTTATACTTCCTAATTTGTTACCAATAAACATTACTCATTTTTTGACTGTGTAATACTGAATTAATTCGTCACTCATTTTAATCTTTAAAAAATCTTTCCAGTTAAATTGGCCATATTTCAAAATGATGAATGGGCACTGTATTTACACATTTCCAAAATGTTGCACAACATAATTTAGTTTAATTTCAGTGCAGTTTCAATTAAAAACATCCTGGAATTTCCTAGCTGCCACAATTGTGGAAGCAGTATTGTTCCCAAGGTGTACAGTAGTTTCTGGAGAAGTCACGCTATCACCTCAGGGCAACTGGGGATAGGAAATCAGTGCTGCTTTGCCAGCCATCCTCTTCCATACTATAGGGATAATTTTTAAGTCTCTGAGAAATTTTTTAAAAATAAAACACATTCTTAGTCCCAATATATTTTTCATGAGCATTAGCCTGAACAAATGAAGGTATAAGATCTGGGATATATTTTGCTTTGCCCCTCAACTTTTATCAGTGCTTTAACCTTATTTGCATAGTTGCAAATGTGGTAAAATGACTTGTATTAAGCTCCAAGCTTTGTATTGAGAATATCTGCTGTCTGGCAGGCTCACTAAATTTTTTAATTCATAAGCTGCATAAAGACCCTCTTTATTTCAGCTGGTCTGGTATGTATAGCGGGTGCAAATGACAATTTAAAAGCGGCATCATTTGTCTTATGTTTTTATTTATAAAAATTCTAGCACACCTGAGATTTGATGCTCCGTTCTCAGTGCTAACAGAAGGGGCAAAGGAAATTGCAAAAAATGTCAGATTGGTTCTTGGCTAGCATTGAGGTATGGGAAAATGTGTATATGTGGTGGAAAAATTATGATCTGAGAAGCTTGTGTATAAACTTCATGTTGCTTGTACATAATGACTCTCCTCTTTGCAGCAGCAGTCCGAATCTGAAACCGTTCATGTCTTCATCCCTGCCCTGGCTGTAGGTGCAATTATTGGCAAGAAGGGGCAACACATCAAACAACTCTCTCGCTATGCATCAGCTTCCATTAAGGTAATTAGCACATTGTATTGGCATTTGCTTTAACAAACTACTGTAAAAATGGAGATACAAGAGTACAATGTTGCAGATGCTGGAAATCTGAGAAAATCAAAAAATGTTGTGAATGTTCACCAGGTCAGGTAGCGTTTGTGGAGAGAAATGTCAGCTCAACCTGAACCATTAACACTGTTTCGCTCCGCGGATTGTGTCTGATCCTGCTGAGCATTTTCAGCAATGTTCAATATTAAAAATTGAGATATTCAACAAAGCAATTTGCAATGACTTTGAAATGCTTACAGAATATTTTGAGCAGTTGAATGTTAAATTTTATTTAGATATAGATATATATTAAAAATATATATATAAATAAAAATGTGCTGCCTGCCAGTGTCTTTCTTTATAATCTCCTGAGTATTGGGTTTCCCTCGTAGATCCCATTATTTGATCATCAATCTTTATTGGGACATTGTAGAAATATCACTAAGCTATGTTGAAATTAGCTGTTTATAACATTGGCTTGATGTGCCCCTTACCCATTCCCAATTGTCTTCGATCCACCAGTCAAGGCCGGGTCTTCAGCTACTATGGCGCTGAACTATGGAATTCTCTCCCTAAAGAGCACGGTGGTTATTACTGCTGCCTCTCAGCACCAGGGACCTGGGTTCAACTCTCGCCTTGGGTGACTGTGGACTTTGCATATTCTCCCTGTGTCTGTGTGGGTTTCCTCTGGATGCTCTGGTTTCCTTCCACAGTCCAAAGATGTGAAGGTTAGATGGACTAGCCATGGTAAATGTGTGGGGTTACAGGGATAAGGTTGGAGAAAGGGCTTGGGGAAGATACGCTGTCAGAGGATCAGTGCAGACTCAGTGGGCCAATGGCCTCTTTTTGCACTGTAGGGATTCTATGATCAAACCCTTCTGCATCTATATCTTTCAAGTTGCTCCTTAAAATTGTCAATGGTGATGTTTCTGGTCACCTGCCCCCAAATATCTCCTTCCAGTGTTTTACTACATTAAAAACACTATGTAACTGCAAGTTGTTGCTGGGTATCTTTTAAATGGCTATGTGTCTTATTTGAGCCCCATCTTTGGGCATTAGCTTTAATTTACTGCAGAGATATGCCAGCTAAAATGTGGAAATGTATGGGTAACTCATCAATGTTGATTTTTGTGACCCGATCAGGGTGGAATTGAACAAGTTTAAAAATCAGATATTATATTCCATACTGTAATTGTAAAGTCTATATGATTGTGGGGGAAATTAATATAATACTGGCAAAGGCAGATGATTTGCAATAAATTTAACCAAAAAATTAAATGGTAAGGCCATTGAATGTCATGGAAATGCTTAGATTCTCTCTTGTTGGAGGTGGAGATTTCCTGTCACTTACTAGCACAAGATCTAATGTTGCCCAGATCTTGTTGTATGTAAGCAAAGTCACCGTAGTCCCAGATGACCATAGTCTGCTCTCCCCTTTGAGGGGGGAGAGCTGTCTGGTGGTGATTTAACCCGAGGGTCACCACACTTCAGGCAACGAGATGAGTAGGCTGGGCCTTCATGAATATCCTCAGCCAGTATGGGAATTGAACCCATGCTCTTGGCGTCGCTTCACATCACAAACCAGTGGTCCAGCCAACTGAGCTAACCAACCCGATTTTGTTGCATATGGATAAAGTAATGTTTATTTATTAGTCACAAGTAGGCTTACATTAACACTGCAATGAAGTTGCTGTGAAATTCCTCTAGTTGCCACACTCCAGCGCCTGTTCAGGTACACTGGGAGAATTTAGCATGGCCAATGCACCGAACCAGCACATCATTTGGACTGTGGGAGGAAACAGAGCACCCAGAAGAAACCCACGCAGACACGAGGAGAACGTGCAGACTCCGCACAGACAGGAACCCAACCCAGGTCCATGGTGCTACCCACTGTGTCACCGTGCTGCCCCATTATGACTGCCTCACATGGAGGAAAGATTCTTTGCCAGAAAAATAACATGAAACATGAGCGGAAGAAAGAAGTGCTGGTTGATTTGTGTTGGTTGATTCCTTGTATGATCATTCTTTAAAAGTACTGTTCTTATTCATAAATGTTACATTACAGATTGCTCCTGCAGAAGGCCCAGATGCTAAACAGCGAATGGTGATCATCTCGGGGCAGCCTGAAGCTCAGTTTAAGGTAAATTCTCTGAACAACACCATTTCTGCAATTCCAGTCAGATTTGAGTATCAGATGGAATCAATGCAATCTCTGTAAACATTGGTATAAAGCTAATATCAGCCTTGGTGGTGGGGAGGAACTGGAACCTGCTTGGCTGTCAAAAAATCCTATTTTATCACTTAAAAGTTTTAAGATTTCAGTACAGTTTTTGGAGCAAGGCGATCCGAATGTAAAGATTCTTGTTCACCAGTTTAGGAAAACACAACTCATTTATTTGCAGGTTCAAACGATACAGAGGCTTGCAGCCTCGTAGCTGCAATCAGCCCCTGAAATAACTCCTGAATACAAAGCCTGTACTTGCCAGTGTAAACTCCCAACCCGCTCCCCGATTGGTTCCCTGGGTCATGTGACTCTTGCCCTACAGATTGATCCATAAAGGGACACTTGCCACATCCCTTCATAAATGTCAACATTCAATTTGCAGTCCCAGATGATGAAACATTTAGTACATGAATTTAATCAATTATAAATTAAGGGGCGGCACGGTAGCACAGTGGTTAGCACTGCTGCTTCACAGCTCCAGGATCCCGGGTTCGATTCCCGGCTCGGGTCACTGTCTGTGTGGAGTTTGCACATTCTCCTCGTGTCTGCGTGGGTTTCCTCCGGGTGCTCCGGTTTCCTCCCACAGTCCAAAGATGTGCGGGTTAGGTTGATTGGCCAGGTTAAAAATTGTCCCTTAGAGTCCTGGGATGCGTAGGTTAGAGGGATTAGCGGGTAAAATATGTGGGGGGAGGGCCTGGGTGGGATTGTGGTCGGTGCAGACTCGATGGGCCGAATGGCCTCCTTCTGCACTGTAGGGTTTCTATGTTTCTATGTTTCTTTCAAGGGATTTCTGAATCCTTGTGGAGCAGTGTAACTCCTCCATCTGGGATGCTTCCACAGGATTGCTATCAGCCAAAACCACAATGACAGATGCCTCTTCAGACACACAGTTCAGTTCTGTTTCCGTGGAGACATTGGTTGTACCTGCCACAGAACGACCAGGTGCTTCAATGCTAAAACAGTCACCAACATTTCCTGATGGCAAAGCTGGCTGCAAGGCAATGGTGGTCTTGCAGGTTGTGAGACCCCACCCACCCTTGCATCTCAATGCAAAGGTACAAGCCACAAAAATACACACATTGATCACTGCTTAACTGCTTTTTAACTTGTAAAAACACGCCTTTGTATTAATAATTGCTGAATTGAAACCCAAGCTTACCTCTTCTCAGAATGATGGCAAAGATGGTCAATATTGTGATGTGTGTCTTGATAGAACTTGATGAGCAAGAGATGGAAAATCAGTTGGTGACATCACTGCAGAACATGTCAGTGTAGGACAGAATGAGCCAGTCCAGTACAAGAGCAAATACTCCAATCAACAAGATGCATATGTTGTCATTGAATATATTTCAGTCTATACAAATCAGCTGGTGATCTCAAAGCACAGAGCACATCATTGTCGATTTAAATGAATTAATTGTTTCACTTCATCTACGTCATCCTGGCAGAATTTTCTGCAGTGGCTTTTAGCATTCTCATCCAAATGAAAAACGTGCAAATTAATCAACAGTTTTCTTCAACAGAGATTCACTTCTACTCTGCAATTGCATCATGATTGTTGGTAATATTGACAGTGTCAAGGATGATCATCTTTCATTTTTAAAGTGATTTGATTGTCTCTAGTTTCATGGAAAAAAAAACTTCCTGCGTCTTGCACGCCTCATCATTGGAGGGACATGTATTTTTTGCTAATGTTAGTGCCTCTGTTTCCAACAAGCTATTGTCATTTCGAGCTTCCTTAACAATTTGTAGCATTTGATAAGGTTGTATGGACATTTTGCAGTAATTTGCTGATAGCATTAATTCTTTGAAGTAAATTGTTCCACAAAAGGGTAAAAATAGCTATGTCGTACTTTTCAAACTTCTCTGCTAAAGGTTTTGCTTCAAGTTTCATTTGTGGTTTTTCTGAATTTAATGCAGCTATGTCTGATTCGGTTTCATTTTTCGAAGGCGAAACAGCATCTGCATGAGCAGACCACCTGTTGTCACATTCTTTTGACTAGCAACTGTTTTCCATTTGCCTGCTTCAAACGTGATTGCAACATATTCCACCACTTGTGGAAACTGAAAAAAAGTATACATTTTTTGAACAAAAAAATGTCCAGCCTTCTCACAGGATTCGGCTGCATTGTTGCAGATTAAAATCAAGGAATGATTGGGACGTGGGATGAATTATGCACAAGGACTTGCATTATTCAATCTTGCTTTAAGGTCTAAATATTTTCCTGCATTTTTGTGGCATTATCGAAGCTCTGCCCACAACAATTTTTGATGTCCCAACCTAAATTTGCAATGCTTTCCAAAACCGCTGCTTCCAGATACTCAGAAGTGTGGGATTGCAGCTGGACAAAATAAAGAAATCGCTCTACAACTTCACCATCACTGGTCACATCTTAAAATGTTAATTGATCCTCGCATCTGGTCTTGAATCAACTCATAGAAATCATAGAAACCCTACAGTACAGAAAGAGGCCATTCGGCCCATCGAGTCTGCACCGACCACAATCCCACCCAGGTCCTACCCCCATATCCCTACATATTTACCCGCTAATCCCTCTAACCTATGCATCTCAGGACACTAAGGGCAATTTAATCATGGCCAATCAACCTAACCCGCACATCTTTGGAATGTGGGAGGAAACCGGAGCACCCGGAGGAAACCCACGCAAACACGAGGAGAATGTGCAAACTCCACACAGACAGTGACCTAAGCCGGGAATCGAACCCAGGTCCCTGGAGCTGTGAAGCAGCAGTGCTAACCACTGTGCTACCGTGCCGCCCTATTATGGAATACTATTTGGCATCTTCTACTTCATTGGTGAATTGCTTTCTGAGCCACTCTACCATTACAGTGATTCTCTACGTTAAAACATTGGTCTTCCTGAGTTACAATATTGATAACTTTTCAATGGTCTTTGAGAAATTCATCAAATTCAGAGATATTCAGGGTAGGCTAAAAAAAATTACCTCTTTGACTTGAAATAATGACTCCTCGTGTCTTCTGAAGTAGTCCCAAAGAAGACAGCGGTTTAACCATGGCAACAGCATGTCCCAGCACTTTCCCCCAGTAAGAACACTCCTTTTCAAAACTGAGCTGATTATGCAGAATCAATTCTTCTCGATAATTTCTATCTTTTGAATGCTCACATAGCTCTAAAATGAGCTTTGGAAGTTTCATAATCAGCAATATCTCTTCCAATATTTCTCCAGTTAGAGTACCCACCAACAAATGCTTGTTTCCCTTTACTAGTGTCAGGGAATAATTTGCAAAGCTAACAGTAGACTGCCTTAGAGGTTTCTGAAAAAAATCAGCTAACTTCTAATTTTTGACATCCCATTTCACTTCATCCTCAAACTGGGAAGACTTCTAACCTGCTTTCAGCCTCCAACCTCAAACTCTTTGCTTTCCTTTTCCATATTACCTATGTTTTCAGGTTTACTTAGTACAAAATATTCTATCATCCCCAGTGGAACAGATTTTGACCACAAGGCAATGTCTTCAGGGTGGGTTTCTGCCCTCACTTCAACAGAAGAAATATCTTGTTCCATTGCCATTTCAGATTCCACTTTTTCAGTTGATGAGGATGAATGTGCAGTTTGTGCACTGTTCAGTACTAAACTTTTTAAAGTAAAATGACAAACATTTCTTTTTGCCTCGCTTTGTCTTCTTGCCTCGCCTTCAATTTTGTGTTTTTGACTGCCAGATTGATAGTGTCACTTCATGTTAATTGATCGATCTTGATGTATGAGTTTTCTGGAAGAGCAGACTTTTTTTTGCCCCCCTCAGCCCTGCGGTCGAGTCACCCCTGCTCCCCTTGCTGCTGGACGGCGGTGACCCCAAGTCCCGACTGCTTAACTGGCTCACTCTCAACCTCCCTTGTGACTTTTTTCACCACTTCACCCACCTTGGTGACCTTGCTTCATTGAAGGCTGTCTGGCTATGGCCTGTCCAGCCCTCCTCAGCCTTGACGTGGGGGTTCAAATCACCCCGCTCCCCTCGACAATGGCTTGCTTCCAACTCCCGACTAGCTGGCTCCCTAGCTCCCTCCCTAGCGGTTTTTTGTGCCAATTCGCAAAATAATTAAGTAAGCATGAGATCTTCGCCTTAACTGCTTTCTCTCCCTCCTAGTCACCTCAACATTCACCAGTGCTTTCCTGCTCCAGGGGAAAACAACCAATCGGAATTCCAGTACGGAGTGGCTTCAGACTCTGGTGCCCACAGTCTTCGGCCGCCATTTTCCCCCTACGCACAATCTGTTTCATTGCAAGTCTGCCTCTGCTCTTGGGGCATCTTTATTAAAATGGTCAGTTTTTTTGGACGATCCTTCCTTCTACATCCACTTGGTAAGACGGGTGCAGTTCAGCAACAACGACAGGGAACCAACTCAACCCGCTATCAAAATTCCTCATATATGGCACCAACCACCATAAATGACTGCTAATTGACATGAATCATGACGTGCCTTCTGATTGTTTTGGCTAGCCTCTACCCTCCCCAGCAAATTTGGAAACATGAGGCTCCGTCTCATTCTGAGATAACAGTTCATTAACAACTCTGCGGGACTCCCATTGCTGCGTATGGAGTGGTCCAGTAGCCAAGAAGGAAGCGCAAGTTTCTGTTCTCCCGGGTTCCTCCTGACGGCTTTAGGCCAGACTTAAAAGTTTGGACAGCTTGCTCAGCTAGTCCGTTGGACGCTGGGTGGTAAGGTGCAGTTCTAATGTGCTAATGTGTGAAGTTTCAAATCTTGGCATTTGTAAATATTGTTCCACTGTCAGACACTATTACTTCAGGTATTCTGTGGTTGGAAAAACATTGCAATCTTTCAATGGTACCGTGTGATGTAGGAGACTTCAGCTCAAAAACATCCATCCTCTTAGAGTGTGCAGAAACATATTGCCCATGAATGCACTGACAATCAATAAGGGCCCATACCCATGACAGGCCATTCCATTCTCAAAGGTGCAGTAGGTAACCTTCGTAGCAATTGGCACTGCTCAGTGCTTAACTAAGCTCTCTGTCAGCATCGCCAGCACACACAGCTTCTGGCAAGCATCTTCATCTTTGAGATGTCCGCATGAGCACTGTAATCACATTAGAAGCGGCTCTCTGCCTGGTAGAGGTAGGACTACTATTACTCCCCAGAGTAGAATGCCACCCTGGCAACTCCATTCATCCTTAAGAGTAACAAATGGTTTCATTTCTTCAGAAACTGGCGCATTTACTCAATTTGTAATATCTTTTGTCTCACTTTGGATATAAGTGGATCCCAACTGGTCCAGTACCTGATTTGCTTTGCTGTGACTGGCAACATGTCCAAAAAATTCAGCGCCATGGCAATTTCCTGTGGTACTGGAACAGCTGTATTTGTGGCTGAACTAATAGCTATTACCTCAGTTTTGACACCACTGCTGACTGCAGGTTCCAGCCCTAACTGGTGAATGGTGCCATTTTGCATGCACTGTACCTCTTGTGCACCTTTTTCAATGCTTTCCATTGCCTGCACTATTTCCATTGCTGGTTTAAAATTTGTATCAACCTCTGCAAGTAGTCACCGTTGAATTGCCTCATTATTCATCCCCCAGACTAATCTGTTCCATAACACACCATTCAGGCAAGCTCCATAAGAACTAGGAGCAGGAGCCGGCCATCTGGACCCTCGAGTCTGCTCCGTCATTTAATAAGATCATGGCTGATCGTTTCATGGACTCGGCTCCACTTAACCTGCCCGCTCATCATAACCCTTAATTCCTTTACTGTTCAAAAATCTCATCTTTACCTTTAAAATTCAACGAGATGGCCTCAACCGCTTCATTGGAGAGGGAATTCACAACCTTTTGGGTGAAGTAGTTCCTCCTCAACTCCATCCTAAATCTGCTCCCCCTAATTTTGAGGCCATGCTCCCTAGTTCTAGTTTCACTTGACAGTGGGAACAACTTCCCTGCTTCTGCCTTATTATGAAGGGAATAGAAATGTTTCTATAAGATCTTCCCTCGCTCTTCTGAATTCCAAAAGTATGACTGATATTTGGAGTCGAGCGTGCTTGGGGCTGTGACGCTACGAATCTGGTTATATGTTTGGGTACCCCACACACTCAGGAGAATTGCCTTGCGCTTCACTTCCTTCCCTATTCCATTCACTTTGTGTCCAATCCTCTACAGAGGAGTCAAATGGATCTATTCATCCAAACTGGGGCATCTTGGTAAGTACTGTTCTTTTTTCACTTCAATGTAACCTGGATAATCTCGGTCATCACCAAATGTAAAGATACTCGTTCAGTAGTTTAGGGAAAATCAGCTTGTTTATGTACAGGTTAAAACTATCGAGGCATGCCACCTCTTGGCTACAATCCACTCCTGAGATGACTTCTGAGTACAGAAGCCCGTGCTAACCAGGGTGATTACCCCACCCTGCTCCCCAGTTGGTTCTCCAGGTCAAGTGACCCTTATTCTGCAGATTGATCCTTAACGATACCCTCAACTGACTGAACGATTGAGTTTATTACTGATCTGAGCCCTTCAACACATCCTGTAATGGTCAAAGTTGCAGCAGTCAGTGGTTTAATTTAAATATTCAATCTCACCATTAATTTTAATTGGAGTTGGGCCATGATTATGGTTAAAAGTCTTTATAGAGTAGTACTAAAGTACCAACAAATTATGACCTCGCATACATAATGTGTTAAGTTATTGGCATAATAATTTCTTAATTTCTGCACCGTAATAATGACATACTGCAACTGGAGAGGGTTTTTAGCAAATTCAGCCCACATCCTTTTCAAAAGTGAGAGCTAATCTTTCTGACCATTCGGCTAAATTTCCCACTTGTAATTAGTGAATTTTTAAAATTTCAGATTATTGTCATGAAAATATTTTAATGGCAGAGTGACAAACGAGCTCAGTTCTTGATTGGGGAACTGTTATATTTGGGAAAATATTTTGTTCTTCAGGCTCAAGGAAGAATCTATAATAAACTTAAAGAGGAGAACTTCTTTGGACCCAAAGAAGAAGTGAAATTGGAGACCCATATCAAAGTGCCAAGCCATGCTGCTGGTCGAGTTATTGGGAAAGGCGGCAAAACGGTGAGTACTGGGTGTAGTGGCATGTATACCTGTCTTGTGGAATAAATCCACTTTAGTGTTGTTGTAGTCTAATGTATAAATGAGGATATGTCATTTATTTGTCCACTTTGCAAGCTTTATATACCATACTATAATTTGATGAAGTCCCACATGCTTTATCCCACAGCTTAATATCATCTGAAAATTTCAAAGCCATGTCTTCCTGTGTCCAGCTCCTTTTTTATAATTTTGATATTTTCTGTCTGGAATTTACCAGTAATATTGAGAACTGTTACAAGGGTCTCCTGATTAGTTCAGTCTCTGCCAAGATAGGAATGACGTTGTTCTCCACCCCTCTGCCACTTCCTGCTTAATTTTATATATGGATATTCGTGTCTCTGCTGTTTGAAATAATACTTCAGGATCCTTGTATAAAAGTTATAGCGTCTGTATGCATATTTGAGAGTAATTTCCGTTTTTTAATGAAAAGGTAAATGAACTACAGAACCTGACCAGTGCAGAAGTAGTAGTTCCTCGTGATCAAACACCAGATGAAAATGATCAGGTTATTGTGAAAATCACTGGTCACTTCTTTGCAAGTCAGGTAAGATGTTGTAACTGCCTTAAATAACGCCTTTCTATCGATTAATGACTTGTGTATTGCTACTGTCCACCTTTGAGCATGATGCACAAACTCTTCAACCTTTGGTAGGAATGTTTTCAAGGAATATGCACAGGGAAAGTGGTTCAAAATGTTGCGTCACTTTTCGGTATTTGATGGGGATATCTCTACAGGTGCAGTTGAATTCTGTTCGTGTTATATCCACCTGTTAGTTTTCAACTTTGGACCAAATCTCTCGATGCAATGTGACTATTTTACTAAAGTAATTAAGCTGAATTGTTGGTGGCAGAGATTATTCTGCAGTAGAGTGCAAATGGAGTTGGATGAGTTATTCCAAACACTTTGTAGTTTAATAAAAGAATCAGATGTTGAGATTACTGCTTAAACCTGCACCAAAAGTCAGGGAAAAGAGGCGGAATATGTAAAATCTACAGTTTAAAAACAATTGTTAAGTGTAAATGTCATCCATCCTTCTGAGATTGATTTTCTGTAAGATTAAGGTCACTCCTTGGGGTGTGAACATGTGACCATCCATTCTTACCTCTGAGGAGGTGTAGGTTCAAATCCTGTCTCAGAAATATTTGCTGACATTCTAGTGAAGCACAAAGGGAGTACTGTGCTGTCAGACATTCAGATGAGATGTTAAGCGGAGGCCCCATCTGTGCTTGAAGGGAGCTTGCTATGGACAAATTGACTGCCCTGTTTCCTACATTACAACAATGACTACACTTCAAACGCCTTTGGTTGCAACCATTGGTTGTAAAGTTCTTTGGGATATCTGTGTAACTGCATTTTTAAGTCCCTTTTTCCTTATGGTCAGCCACCTTCCCTACCCCCTTTGCTGGACCATCCTTCTCACCCAGTCTCCAGCGATGCAATTCCTCCCTGCTGCCTTAAATAGGAGGCCCCTTATTCTGAAACTGTGACCCCTCATACATCCCCCTCCGCCATGCCAACCCCCCTCCCCAATGAAGGATAACACCCTCTCAGCATCTTATGACCTCAAGCCCCTCAATCTTTTATATTTCAATAAGATCCCCTCTCACTCCTCTAAACTCTAGTGAGTGCAAGTCTAGCCTGCTCAACACTCAACCTTTCCTCAGAACATAATCCCTTCATCCATCGTGCGAATCAACTTGGTGAACCTTCTCTGAGCGACCTTCAATGCAAGTATATCCCTCCTTGAATAAAAAGATCAGAACTGTACACAGTCCTCCATGTGTTATACAAATGCCCTATGCAGTTGTAGCAAGACTTCTACTATAATACTCTAACCCCATTGCAATAAAGGTCAATGTTTCATATGCCTTTCTAATTACTTGTTGCACCTGCATGATAACTTTTAAGATTCATGAGATTACCTAAATCCCTGTGTACTGTAGCATTCTGAAGTATATCTCTATTTTTAAAAAAATCTGCTATTGTCACCAAAGTGAATAACCTCGCGTTTTCTCTCATTATGCTCCATTTATCAATTTGTTCCCCATTTGCTTAACCCATGTATATTCCTTGGCAGAATTTACATGGCCTCCTCACATCTTGCTTTCCTACCTATCCTAGTATCATCAACAAATTTGGCCGAGTATCATCAACAAAATTGGTCCCTTCATCCAAGTCAATAATGTAGACTGTAAATAATTGAAGCACCACCCCCAAACAGATTGCAAATGTTGCTGCATATCTGATTAGATCCTTGATTTCCAAGGATTTCTGTCTTCCGCTGTAAAAGCAGACACTAACTATTTGTTTAACATTTGTCATTTCCTTTCTCCCCAATACAGTTTTTCCTGTCTCGGGCCCAGTTTACTTTCAATACTAGATCCAAGGGCCCCAGCACTGATCCCTGTTGACACTGCACCACACGAGTTGCTGGTTACAGTTTTCAAGTCTGAAAGTCATCCATTTAGCATAACTCTGTTCATTGTTAGTCAGTCTTACCTCCATAGCATCGCCTGATTCAATTCAACCTATTTGCTGCTGAAGTTTTCATGTAAAACATTTCCTTTAATGTTAGCAAATTCTTAATGAATCTACCTTTCATTGGGAAGTAGAACCTCCATGGGGAAAAATTATTTATCCGTGGCAAGCTAAAGAAGTTATGGATCATATTGCGTTAAAGGAAGGGCATATATAATGGTAAGAATAGTAAACCTTAGAATTGGGTAAGTTTTAGACATCAGTAAGGCTGATGAAAAAATTGATAGAGGGACAAAATAGAGTGTGATAGAATAAGACATATAAAAGCAGATTGTAAAAAGGAAGGGAATAATGAGAGTCCCTTAGAGCCCAAGACAGGAGCAATTGTAATGGGGAATAAGTAAATGGCAGAAACATTAAACGAATATTGTGTCCCTGTCTTTACAGCAGAAGACACAATGTACAAAAATAATGAGAAACCAAGGATCTAGTGAGATTGAGGAAGTTGAAGTAATCAGTGTTTGTAGCTGAAAAGGTACTGAGAAATTAATGGGACTGAAAGCTGAAGTGTCCTCCATCCCAGAGTTCATGGAGATGACTACAAAGATGATGGATGCATTGCTTGTGATCATCCAACATTCCCTGATTATAGAATGGTCTCAGTGGATTGGAAGGTAGAAAATGCTATTCAAGAAAAGAAGGGAAGAGAAAATTGGGAACCATAGGCCAGTTAGCCAGATATCAGTTGTTGGGAAACTGCTGGCATCTATTAAGGAAGTGGTAACAGGGCAGTTAGAAAATCATAGTATGATCAGACAAAGCTTAATGAAAGGGAAATCGTGTTTGACAAAATATATTTCTTCATTTGAAGATGTGACTCGTTGGATAGGTAAAATGGAACCATCGGATGTATATTTGAATTTTCAAAAAACATTTGATAAGGTGCTACAGGAAAAGTTGTTGCAAAAGATAAAATGAGGCTAATAGGATTGGTGTTAATGTAATGGCATATATAGAGGATTGACTAAAGGACAGCAAACAGGGTTATTTTCAAGTTGGCAAGCTGATGGAGGGGTGTCACAAATACCCATGCTGGAACCTCCACCATAATCTATACTAATGGCTTGGACAAAGGCACCGAGTATAATACATTCAGATTTGCTAATGATATAAAGATAGGTGAGAAAATAAGCTGCCAGCATGAGACAGACAGCAAAGGGATAATAGGGTTAAGTAAGTGAGAAGAGTGGCGGGTGGAGTATAGTACGAGGAAACATGAGGTTATTCACTTTAGGAGGAAAATAAAGATTGTTTCTTAAATAAACTATTGTGAGGTTCAGAGAGCTTTGGGTATCCTTGTACAAGAATCACAGTTAACATACAAGTACAGCAAACAATTATATAAGCACGTTGTTAGGATTTTATTGCAAAGGAACACTTGAGTAAGGAAGTCTTGCTTTAATTATAGAGGGAATTGGTAGGACCACATGTGGAGCACCATATAGTTTTGGTCTTCGTGGAAAGGAAATATGTACCTTGGAGGGGTGCAACTATGATTCATAGATCAACTCTCAATCCAGAAATCAGAGGAGAGATTTAGTAGAAATGACCTCTACTGGAGTTCAGAAGAATGAAAGTTGGTCTCATTCAAACATACAAGATTCTGAGGGGCTTGAAAGGGTAGACGCTGAGAGGCTCTATCCTCTGGAGAGTTGAGAATTTGGCGCTTAGTCTCAGAGTAAGGGGGCAGTCATTTCAGATTGAGATAAGGAAGAGGTTTCTCATTTGGGGAATCATGAATCTTTGGAATCCTCTATTCCAAAGGACTATGAATATTCAGCCCTTGAGTTTATTTGGAGCCGCTGAGATCACTTGATTTTTGGACTTTGGAAGGGAATCAAGATATGGCGAGCAGGTGTGAAAGTGGACTTGAGGTCGATGATCAGCCATGATTTTATTAAATGGCTGAACAGGCTTGAGGAGCCATTTGGCTTCCTCCTGATTATGTTCTTGTGTTCATTTTATTGCAGTGTGCTCCTGACCAGCTTCCCATTTTCCACCCTCCATAAAATTCAGCTCATCTAAAGCTCTGCTGCCATATCATGACTCCAACTCAGCTCATTTCACCAATTCACAAATCACTTTGTCTTTGCCATTACCCATCTCTAACCCCCAAGAGCTCTGTTCCTCCGATTCCTGTCTCTCTCTATCCCTAATTCCCCTTGTCTCTTTGGCAGCCATGCCTTCAGTGTCTAGGCCCGAAGCTCTGGAATTTCTTCCCTTAACATCTCTGCCTTTTTCCCCTCTCTCTCAATCCCACCTCCTTTAAAGACGCACCTTAAAACCTATCTCTCTTACCATGCTATTGGTCACCCATCGTGATATCTACTTGTGCGACTTTGCTGTCACATTTTGCTCATGCGAAGAAGCACTTGGGACATTTTCCTATCATAAGATGACATTAAAAGTACTTCAGACTCTTATCTTGCATAGAACAAAAGGACACAAGTTATCTACAGCTGAAGGTGGTTATTTGGCCTGTGTTTTTGATCTATTTAGATTCTTCCCATTGCACCCTACAAATGATTCTAGCATTTCCACCTCCACTGCTTTTATCTGGAAATATGTTGCTTGTTCACTCTATTGAGAAGAATCTCCTGATATTGGTCACATATTTTACTAGTTCAAACCTGTCCTCTAGCTTAAATACTCTGATGTAGCAAGAATATTATTTTGCATCCGCTATTTGACTTTGGAGGCACGAAAGGACTTGCATTTCCATAATATTGTTCACATTCTTGAGATATCTCAAAGAACTCCACAGGCAGTAAATCCTTGTATGTGGCTTAAAGACCCGGCACTATTTATGCTTGTCATTTATCACTATGTGGCAACATGTTGACAGATTACCATCCTGTACACTTTGTCTTTTATTACACAAGTCGTTTTACAAGCAAAGATTCCCTAAAAATGCAATCTCTCTGACCTGCAAGGTGCACCTAGGTTTAGGCTAGCTAAATATGTCTTCTGATGTTTTAGGTAAGATATTAACTTGCACAAAATCTATCCATGTAACGCAGTTAAAATCGGACCTTTTGTCTCTCATTTGTAGCGTTGAAATGTGCCTGATACCTTTTTGTTATTACAATTATTTGGGCACCTTCACAAGCTTGTTTCTATCTTGCTCATACCAATCTTAATTTATCCAGTCTCTCAATTTTCTCAACTGCCCTCTGCCCTTGTCTCCATATTCTGACAATTCTGTCCTGGACTGTAGTAGTCTTCAGCCTGACTTGCTTTCAAGATCAGATGTTAGTCTGATCATTTCACTGGCCTTTGCATTAAACCCCTAACTTTTTATTTACCTATGACACATTTTCTTAACCTTGCTGAACAATAAATGCATCTCTCATCTTGTTTCTACTTCAGTCATTCTCCTTTTGTATATCTTTTGGCTCCCTTTTTATTCGCATGGGGACATACTTTTCGAAAACTACTTTTGAGTCCATTTTTAAATTTTGTCACACTTCTGTTTTGTCAATCCTATTCTCAGTTGTTCACTTTAACTTGTTTTATCTCCAGTCCCCAATTTAATTGTTCCCATTTTAATTTTACTGTAGCTAACACAATATGGTTGAAAATACATAATATTGTTTTTTTTCCAAATTCCTGCTCCCATTTAAATTTACCTGATGCCTGAAAGCTACCTGAGGTTTGGGGAGAGAAACTCACGACAGTGTATTTGTCTCGAGCATCTGTGTCCCAGTGTTTTGAAATGAAAAATGAGTGCTCTTGGAAAGTAGCATGTCAGTGACTCAGAAGTCTTCTGATACAAACTAGAAAGAGGCAAATTTTAAACTGATGTCAAGAAACTATTAATGGTGAATGTATAGAATTAATTTCTGGGTAGAAGAATGAAAACAAACATGGAATTATTTAAACAAAATAGATGATCTCTCTTACCCCTGACCTTCCCCCTATCAATAGGCTTTATTCTATAGTAAAGTTTCTGTCCGTGTACTTTTATCAACGCTATTATGGTAAGTTCCTCTGAAATCTCGCCTTTTGTTTTTTCTAAGCTCCAAACTACCCTATACTCTGCCTGCTCCTCCACCTCTGTCCTTTTGTGATTCTGCAACAGTCTCTTACTCTCCAACCTCCTTCAGTCTGTCTTGCCCTCCTACACACCGTGCTTTTGAGAGCTACTCTTTCAACCATGGTGTTTTAGATCTTCAGAATTTCTTATTTTGGAAAAATCTTTTGCAAAAAGATAGTTTACAACGGTTGGGGTTTAAAATGATGTCCTTCTAACCTGAATTTTCATCATAGATGAGCCACGCAAGTGCCAGGCAATAACCATCTCCAGCAAGAGAGATCTAAGCATTGCCCCTTGACATTCAATGACATCATTGCTGAATCCCCTACTATCAACAACGAGGGTTATCATTAACCAGAAGCTGAACTGGACTAGCCATATAAATACTGTGGCTACCAAAGCAGATCAAAGGCTAGGAATTCTGTGGCAAGTAATTCACCACCTGCCCCCCTTTCCGCCCCCCCCCCCCCCCCCTTCCCCAAAAGCATGTTCACCATCTACAAGGCACAAGTCAGGGGTATAATGGAATACTCTGCACTTGCTTGGATGTGAGAAGCTCCAACGACACTCAAAAGCTTGACACCAACCAGGACCAAGCAACCTGATTGATTACAACTCTGCCACAAACATTCCATCACACCACCACTGACAAACAGCCATGTGTACCATCTACAAGATGTACTGCAGGAAAACACCAAGCTTCCTTAGACAGCACTTTCCAAACTCATGATCACTACCATCTAGGAGGACAAGAGCAACAAATATCTGGTAACCCCACCAACTGGAGGTTTTCCTCCAAGTCACTCAGCATCCTGACTTGGAGATATATTGCCATTCCTTCGATGTTGCTGGGTCAAAATCCTGGAACTCCCTCCCTGACAACATTCTGGGTGTACCTACACCTCCGACTGCAGCAGTACAAGAAGGCAGCACACCACCTTCTGAAGGGCAACTGGGGATGGACAATAAACATTCACATCCCATAAATGATTTTTTATGGTACCGATTTTGTAGCGAAACTAGATAAGCTGAGGTTGTTTTCCTTTAAAGGAGAAGATTAAGGGAGATTTAATAGACATTTAAAATCATGAAATGTTTTAATAGAATAAATAAACTGTTTCCACTAGCGTAAGGAGAGAACATAGAATCAAGGTAATTGACAAAAGTGTGAAAAGTGAGGTAAGAATTGTTTTATGTTTTGAGTTAGCATCATGATCTGGAATGTGTTGTCTGAAAGGGTCATTTAAAGCATCTCTAAAATAAGCACCAAATGTGAATTGGAAAAGTATATGAAGGGTAGAAAATTGTGGGGCTATGGAGAAAGAAATGGAAGTTGACTAACTGGGTATCCAGGTACGATAGGTCAAGTCGCGTTGTCTAGTGATTTTTAAATGAAATATGACTTGGTTAATCTTTTTTATGCTCCAAATAATTAATCTGTTGGTTAGGTGGAGGAATGTGCTGGATGTTCTGTATATAATTATGGTTGTCAAATATGTATATTTATACTTACCAGTTTAGCCTCTGAATTTTACTGATCCATTTTGGGGTGGAAGAATTCACATTCCACTTCGGTTAAATGAAGCTTGAATTCAGTGCAAAATTTGTGAAAATTGCTTACAAAAAATAACTAACTTCTCTCTCTGACATGTAGCTTGCTCAGCGGAAAATTCAAGACATTTTGATCCAAGTAAAAAGACAGCAACAACAGAAAACAGTGCAGAGTGGACAGCCCCAATCACGAAGAAAGTAAAAGGTTCAGGATCTCCAGTCTACCACAGAGACAGATGCCAGACCAAAGAGAGAGAGAGAGAGAGACTGTGTAATCACAGGCAGTTAAACCTGTCGCTAATAAAGAAGCATATGTTCCACCTTCCCCAGTCACCTTTATTGAGGGCTAGGCAACCTATGAACTCTGTCTTTGTGAGAATGTATTCTTTAGGCGTTCAAGAAGAAACCTTGTGAAACCCAGCTTTAAATAAGGCCCTTTCACTTCCCTTCTTTTGTTCGAATTTCAAAACTTTATATTGCCTTGTTAGCTTTCCCAAAATTCTTAGATCTGTTGGGTTTAATGAAGCTTTCTCTTCTGATTTTTCACTGTTATAAAAAGGCATTGCTCTTATAGTTCGAATCATTATAAAACCTTGAGATTTTTTTTGGGGAGGGGCTAAGGGAGTTGGCAAGATTGAGGCATCTGTCCCAAAATGCAAAATGGCTTTTTTAAATTGGGTTGTTTTACAAAGATTACTAGAATACTGCCATGAGAACCAAGGGAAGTGTTGAATGGTGTTGGCCAGGCATGAATTGATTATGCATTTTACTAAACTACCTCAGGCATTTAGTACCTCAATTGTTCCTTTTTTCTGCTTATTTTGTATACTTTATAAAAGTAATAGTCAAGCATTTTATTTTTTTAATAAAAAAAGTAAAATTTGATCAGCTAAAAGCCAGGAGCACTACAGAGAAAAATACAGATGTAAATGTGTTGCTTCTAGCTGCTGGCTGATGGGAGTATTCGATAAATGATACTTGCCTCAGTTTTCCTGAGGTCTACAACACCATCATTTGATCAAAATTCTGTGAATGTTTGAGACGCCGAATGATGCCAATATATACTAATAGCAGCAATGCCATTTTTTTTCTTAAGATAGGATGAAAGTGTTTATTTCCTATTTTTGATTGATGGTACTTTTGGGAACAAAACAAGGAAGTGATGGCAAGAGGCTGGGCTTGGGGAAAGAGGCTGCAAAATGGATTAGCTTTTAGTATAACTGGGTAATTTTAAATGCATGGACCCTTGGTGCCTTTGACCATCACTGCATCTTGATGTATTAATGACACAGTCGATTTGGACTTGGCCATTTTGTTCTAAGAGCAAGCTTCATCTTCAATTACTGGTAGAGCTATTAGATCTGTCTGGCTGCATTTTGGCAGACTATGCTAGAGTGGACTCTGAATTTATTGAACCACACATTTTGATCACCATAATGGGGAGAAAAAGTCAAATGCTGTTTGCTCATTCTAAAGTTGTTGAAAATAAGAGTTTACATATGCAGCTACTGTAGTGGGCTACACTAAGTCATGGGAGAGGCTGTTGGTTTCAATACCGTCTTTCCTCTGAGCTTAATCAAAATGCAGCAGGGTTTATGCACATCCTACAGATAACCAGTATAGCAATAAATACATTTTGGCCAGATTGACAGCCACAAAATAACATTTGTTCCTCCTCCTCCTCCTCCCATCGAATGTAGTCTGAACAGAATAAGCTAAAATAATTAATTTGTGGTAAAGTTGAAATGCTCCAGTTAATTTCCTGAGTGCACCCAGTTTCCATCTACCTCAGTGCTTTAAATGAAGGCAGTGCATATTAAGTGCATAAACACTGCTGTGTGTGTGGTCTGAGCAGAGCCATGCTATTACCTCTGAACCTTTTTGTGATTTTTTTTGTGCATGAGATGATCAGAATCATCATGCTGCACTGAAATAGAGGGGCACAACTTGGCAAAACCATTTACTTCATCAATTTTTGATCTACCTCTTAGATACATTTGAATTAGAGACATTTCTGCATAGGATAGATAATTTTTTCCCAAAGATCATTTTTTGTACAGATTAGACAATTTAAAAATGGTCTGGTGTGTTTTTGCCTACATATATTCATTACTAATTAAAAATTCTCAAAGCTTATGTTGTAGCTTTAGCAAAATGGATTAATTCTCATTCTTTTGACAGAGTGACTTCTCCATGTAGAATTAGAAATGTTTTCTTACATAAAATTACTGAACTACAGAAGGTCATTTAATAGCTTAAATGAATTGACGTGAGGCTGAAAGGTCAGAGCCCACTTTTTTTTTTGTTGCAAGTAACATTTGATATTGATTTACCATATGTTTTGGTTTAATTGCTGCATTTACATTGCCTGATCTGCTGCTGTTGTTGTATCATTAATTTTCTGGTCTATATAGCAAGATTGGTAATTTGGAAATACTGGCATTTAGTTGAAAGGTAGTTCTGTAAATGGAAGTGATACCAGCAAAAAATAATTTGGCTCACTTCTTTCATTTAAATACTGTGCCCCCAATGCAGCCCCACTTGTCAAATGCCTCTGTATGAAATAAAAGAATTTAGCTCCTATGTGATTATGTATGTCTTCAAGATATTAAGTATTTTCTCTTGCTGCAATAGTTTATAAGTATGAACAGAGACACTTTTGTTCCAATGGCTTAGCAATTGTTCATAAACCTGTCAAACACTAACAAAATTTCATGTATAACTCTGTCACAATTAATATTCATAGAGGCAAACACATTAATAGCCACTCATTTTGAAACAGCTGAATGTGAAATTGGTCAAAATTATGAAAATATTTTGTCTTTAAGACAAGTCAGTTTTGAAGAAACTTTCTTTACTACAGCTTCCAAATAGTCTTTAACACTGTAAAACACCAATCCATTAAACAAGTCATCTCCCTGGGACTTATAGGGCATGGGGTCAGAATTTATTTGGTCACTTTCAAGACCATGTTTACTATTGTACAACAAGACACCTTTTCATCGTCTTTGTACAATTTGTTATTTCTGTTCAGAAATTGAGAACCATTTAAAAAAAAATTTTGTTACTTCCTAAATGTTCCAAAAAAATTTGAGAATTAACTGATGCAAGCTTTGAATGTAGGAAGAAGCAATGTAGATATAATTTATTGAGCCTGTTGAAATGTTTTTTTTCACATCAGGGAGTGGATGGAAAGTGCTCCCACATATTCCCTCCAGTTAACCCAGATAGGTCTGCATGTCATCTATTCTTAACCATCTTAAATGCTGTTCCGAGATTACCCACACCAGATTTTAGACCACTTAATAAATTCATATTTAGAATTTATTTGCAGGACCCAAAGCTTTACTGTAACAGGAGTGTGGTGATGCATTTCATGTCTGCCCTCCTATTCAAATTAGATCAATTCCCATGTAACATTTTGTTTTTGCAACATTAGATAAGTATCTGACATTTACTAACTCTTACACATTTCAAATGTTATTTTACAAATACAACATTTTGTTTTTATTTGTAACAATTTTCAGCTCCTTTTGATGATTCACTATTATACATTGCCACTCTATACTTAAGGTTCAAAACATGGCTTATGCATTACAATTTCTAGTATACAGTAAACCCACTGATCCTGAGCCTGCCATGTTATTAGCTCCTCAAACACATTCAACAATATAAAGCACACCCAACCAGAATGCTGCTATATTGGTTTCATATGTGAAAATGCAGTCATTTTAATTTTTTGAAATGCATGATCAGAATATCAGCTGCTACAACTGTGCAGCATATGCTTAATTTCTCCAAGCTGGAATTAATTCAATATATCTACTTTCTGAACCTTATACTTATGCAATCAATCCCCTTTCCTGAACTAATTCCTCTGCTCATTCATTAGAGGAGCTGCTTTACATAATGAATCATGATTTGTGTACTTGAGTCCCTTCAAGACAGTTCTTTGAAATTACTTTTTTGGTCCAAGTCATCAGTTGGTCCGTATATGAAGTCTGTTGGAAGAATTTCTGGGGGTATCTTAGCAAACTGATCATCGTAAGAACGCAAGGTCCAAAGTTTCTCCAGTTCATAGACTTCTCTTGTTTCAGGTAGCATGAAATGTACTATGATGTTACCTTGAGAGAAGAAAACAATTTTAAAGTGACAGCAGATAAACAAATGCCTGTTCAAAACCACTTCATTATAGATTTTTAAACAATCATAAGTGTTTCCCCCAACCACCGAGTTTATAATGTGAGGCTGGAGTTGTACAGAGGGCAGACAAATTCAGTATCGGACTCCTTTCTCTAAAATAATTCAGCTGCTGAGATGAAATTTTCTGATGCTGCCCTCTGGTGGAATGTAAAGTTTCAAATTCTTGGCATTGTTATTAGGCTGCTGTACCTGTATTAAAAGCCCGAGTGCAATCAAAACAACGAGCTGGGATAAACTAAGCAGATTCATGAGATTAACCTCAGGAACTCCCTGGTCTATGGCTAATATCACAGAGTAGACAATGAGGTGATCAATTCATGGACACACATCTTAAACCAAGCCTGTAGTTCATCTATTCTATGAACTGCAACTGATAACATTCGACCCCTTTAGCACAGAACATTGGAATTACTTCCAGGTACCCATTATTTTGCTCTAGTCTGAGTAATGAGTCCACACAGCACTAAGTGCCAGTGTTAATTTCACTAGAACACAACTGAAACATAAAATTGAGTAGGAATAGGCCATTCCTTTGAGCCGCCTCCATGATTCAATAAGTCATAGCTGATCTGATTGTGGCCTTACTCACTTTCCTGTCTGCTTCCCTGATAATATCTCCCTTGATCAAAAATCAAGTCAGCCTTGAATATATTCAATGATGACCCAACCTCCACTGCTCTCACGGGAAGAGATTTCATAAGACTTGACTTAACCTTCCGGGGGGAAAAATCTTCATCTTAAATGGGAGACTCCTAATTCTTAAACTGTATCCCTTAGTTCTAGACTCCCCCAAAAGAGGTAACATCCTCTCAGCATCCACCCCAAGGTCCCTCAAGATCTTAGGGAATTTTCAGTCCTGCACCATAAGAATTGTTGCAGGTGGGATGGGAAATGTGATGGACCAGCAAAATGTCCATTGACTTCAGGTGGGAATTTCCACCCTTTTAGTTTCAATAAGATTCTCTCTCATTCTTCTACACACCAATGAGTACAGGCTCAACCGTTTCTCATAAGTTAATGCTTTCACCCCAGGAATCAATCAACCATCTGAGTTGAACCACAGGTGTGATTTGACCTGCTGAGTGTTTTCAGGATCATCTGGGAATTTTCAGATTTCTCTCATCTGTAGTGTTTGGCTTTTGCCATTAAACAAAATATTTTAGTGATTTTATTGAACTTACCAAAATCTATGCACTTCCAATCATCGGTATCTTTCCCTTCAATGTGGGCATGAGCAATCTGCCCTCTTTTCAAGTGTTTATGCTGCAGAATAAATCAGTAAATATTGACCGTGCTAATTTAAGATTAGTAATTTCACTGATTTGAAGATGACCAGTTCTATACAATTTAGCCAGAAATGTAATGCAAAATGTAATCTTGCTCTTCCTGACATATTAATGACCTAGATATTGGTACACAATTTCAAAATTTGCAGATGATACGAAACTTGGAAGCAATGTGTAGAACTTCAACCGGTCATAAACAAGTTGGTGCAGTAGGCAAACAAGTGCTAGATGAGGTTCAATGTGGAGAAACGTGAAGTGATTTGTTTTGGTTGGAAGAACTTGGAGAGAATATAAAATAAAAGGTATAACTCTAAAGAGGTTGCAGGAGCAGACGGTGTACAAGTTATTGAAGTTGGTAGGACAGATTGAGAGCATGGTTAATAAAGCATATAGTATCCTGGAGGGTTCTGTTAAATTTGTATAAGACACTAATGTGGCCTCAGCTGGAATATTGCATCCAGTTCTGGGTGTCACATTTTAGGATGTGAAAGCATTGGAGAGAGTGCAGAAAATATTCATAAAACTGGTTTCAGGGATGAGGAACTTTAGCTATGAAGGTAGTTGGAGAATTTGGGACTGTTTTCCTTAGATATTTTGATCGAGGTATGCAAAATCATGAGGGATCTGGTCAAAATGGATGAGGTGAAACTTCCCATGAGAGGATCAAGAATTAGACAGCACAGATTTAAAGTAATTGGCAAAAGAAGTAAAAGCGGCATAAGTGCTTTCATGCACTGAGGGGCTACTGTCTAGAATGAACAGTGTGGTGGAGGCAGGTTCTATTGAGGCATTCAAAAGAGAATTAGACTGAAAAAGAAGAATATGCAGGGGTATGGCGAGACGGAAAGGGAATGGCACTGGATGAATTGCTCATACGGAAGAGCCAGTGCAGACATGATGGGCAGAATGGCATCCTGTGCTGTAACAGTTGTGATCCTGATAAAGGAAGGACAATACGCGCTAAGCCTAGTCAATGATGTCCAAATAGTATGAATGAAATTAATATGAATTTAAAAACTTGTCCCATTACCACCTCTGTTTTTTGCCATTCAATGAGGCCATCTGTTTCAGTCCTCAGTTACCAGTTTCAGGGTCGAGGTGAAGCTGAAACCACTTGGCTGCAATGCGTTGGTGTGTAAACAGATTTGAAAAGCCGCTTCAAAAATGGCCACTTTGGAAGTCCCCTCAATTCAGTCCAAAGTCAAGGAAGAGACTCTTCCTACTCCTATTTTCCTTTTGAAATTTGAATGCTCAATATTAACCAAAGATTTGTAACAAAACTGTCCCTTCAAATGTGTCAGTTCATTAAATCAAGATGGAGATGGGATTTGATTATTTCAACCAAACTTAAACAGAACTATTTTGGTTTCCATTAAAAGTCAGTGACATGAAATATTCCTGAGCATCCACAATTTAATTTGCCACAAAACACTCTTCCTTTCTTCTGGTGTAGTCAGCTACTAGAAATTCTACAATCTCCCTAAGCTTCTACAATAATTTAGTTATGCATCTTTTTAAAAATCCACTTCATTTTTTAGTGTTTTTAAAACCTTACAGAATAAGGTACTTGGGGCGACACGGCGGATGGCACTGCTGCCTCACAGTGCCAGAGACCCGGGTTCAATTCTGGCCTTGGGTCACTGTGAAGTTTGCATGTTCTCCCCGTATATGTGTGGGTTTCCTCTGGGTGCTCCGGTTTTCTCCCACACAAGATGTTTCAGGTTAGGTGGATTGGCCATGCTAAATTGCCACTTAGTGTCAGGGGAGATAGCAGGGTAAATACGTGGGGTTGCGGGGATAGGGCCTGGGTGGTATTGTTGTTGATGTAGGCTCAATGGGCCAAATGGCCTCTTTCTGCACTGTAGGGTTTCTATGAATAATCAACCAACACAGGCTCTAGAAACATTTTCCTTAACTCACTCATATGACCAACATTAAACCTAAGGCCACTGCACCTCCAAGGTACATTTCATTCATCACTATTAAATCATAACACCGCGAGTCATGATGCTTGAAAAATCAAGTGTATATTCGTTATCTTGTGTGCTGCATATATTTTAAATAAATATGGATAACCAAGATTATCTAATCCTAGAATTCATACTGGAGCTATAGCTTAGCATAGCAAGTTTTAGTGTATTTCCTGCAAATGAAATAAGTAATTTGCAAAATATATGTTCAGCTTTTTAAAAACTATATTTTTAATTTATTATCCACAAAGTTAACTTTTACGTTTTCCTTCTAGGTCTAACACATTAGCCTGAATATTACAGAAAGTGAACTTTCATTGATCTACATTCTCAAAAAGTAAGCTTAAGATGTGGGCTTGAACTTTTGCATTATAATTACAAAGTCAAATGGCAAAACTTCCATTCACACAAATACAACACTTACCACTTTGATTGCATACTGTGCCATTGCTTGTAAATGCCTTGCAGAAGTTCCACTGACAATGATAAAATAATCACTGTACTTTATTTCCATGGGCAATTTAATAACGCATACCTCTTTGGCATTCTCCTGGCGTAACAAAGCCACCAAAACATCGATGTTAAAAACTGGCTGGTAAATAGAACCTAATGGAAAGCAGATTACGTTTGTTTAATCCATGACACACTACATTCTAGAAACATTGTTTAGAAATAGCTTAATCCATCTTGGCAGAATTTATTAAATGCTTTCACAAACACTACATATTTTCTAGTAACTAAGTTGGTAGATACTATTTAGCAAATATGCTACTGGAGCAAAATTGAATCACAACAAGGCAATTGGCCGAGAAGATTGAGCAAAGGCAAACCCATATCCTCTATCATAGATTACCTACTTCCACTTCTCATTTATTGCCCATCTCAGACCCTCTGAAGCTCATCTATGCCTTTTGTCACTTCCACATTTGATTAATTTAGCATCCTGTCTAACCTTCCTACCCCTACCCTCCATAAACTTCAGCTCATCCAAAATTCTGCCTTTATACTGACCTGTACCAAGTTCTAAAGAAGTCATACTGGATTCAAAACATGAACCTTGTTTCTCCACCGATGTCACTGACCTGCTGTGTTTTTCCAGCTCAGGACTATACCAAGTCCTGTTCATCCAATCCAATTTAAAATTCTCATCCTTGTGCTTTTAAATCTCTTTGTGGCCTCATTGTCCTGATATCTGTAAACTCTTCGATCTAAACCCTCAGAATTCAAGTTCTTTTGACTCTGGTCACTTGTCCATATCCACCCCCTACCATTAACGGCTGGCAGCCACTTCAATCTTAAACTCTGAAATTCACTCTCTCAACCTTCTAGGTCTCGGATGCTCCTCAAATCATACCTCTTTGACCAACTTTTCAGTCCCCTCTTCTAATATCTCCTTTTATGTCATGATGTCAACTTTTGTCTGATGTGCCTTGAGACATTTTTTTAAGTTGAAGACCTGTAAATACAAGTTGTTACTGTTGTATCCTTGTACTGATTTTCGCATTGTTTCCTTTTTTTCTATTATCTCATGCAAATATCCAAGTATCTCTCATGACATTCAATCATGTTTTCCACTTGAGCACTTTATTAATCATTCCATTTGTCAATTGTTGTCTTTCCTTCCCTCTGTTAGAACATAGAACATTACAGCGCAGTACAGGCCCTTCGGCCCTCGATGTTGCACCGACCAGTGGTACCAATCTAAAGCCCCTCTAATCTACACTATTCCAATATCATCCATATGTTTATCCAATAACCACTTGAACGCTCTCAACGTTGACGAGTCCACCACTGCTGCAGGCAGGGCATTCCACGCCCTTGCTACTCTGAGTAAAGAACCTACCTCTAACATCTGTCCTATATCTCTCACCCCTCAATTTAAAGCTATGTCCCCTCGTGCTAGCCAACACCATCCGAGGAAAAAGGCTCTCACTATCCACCCTATCCAATCCTCTGATCATCTTGTATGCCTCTATTAAGTCACCTCTTAACCTTCTCTCTAACGAAAACAACCTCAAGCCCCTCAGCCTTTCCTCATGATTTTCCCACCATACCAGGTAACATCCTGGTAAATCTCCTCTGCACCCTTTCCAACACTTCCACATCTTTCCTATAATACGGCGACCAGAACTGTACGCAATACTCCAAATGCGGCCGCACCAGAGTTTTGTACAGTTGCAGCATGACCTCCTGGCTCCGAAACTCAATCCCTCTACCAATAAAAGCTAACACACCGTACGCCTTCTTAACAACCCTATCAATCTGGGTGCCAACTTTCAGGGATCTATGCACATGGTCACCCAGATCCCTCTGTTCATCCACACTACCAAGTATCTTACCATTAGCCCTTCCAAAGTGAATCACCTCACATTTTTCCGCATTAAACTCCATTTGCCACCTCAGCCCAGCTCTGCAGCTTATCTATGTCCCTCTGTAACCTGTCACTTCCCTCCGCACTGTCTACAACTCCACCAACTTTAGTGTCATCCGCAAATTTACTAATCCATCCTTCCACGCCCTCATCCAAGTCATTCATAAAAATGACAAACAGCAGTGGCCCCAAAACAGATCCTTGCGGTACACCGCTAGTAACTGAACTCCAGGATGAATATTTCCCATGAACCACCACCCTTTGTTTTCTTACAGCTAGCCAATTCCTGATCCAAACCACTAAATCACCCTCAATCCCATGTGTCTGTATTTTATGCAAAAGCTTACCATGGGGAACCTTATCAAACACTTTGCTGAAATCCATATACACCACATCAACCGCTTTACCCTCATCCACCTCTTTAGTCACCTTCTCAAAGAACTCAATAAGGTTTGTGAGGCACGACCTACCCTTCACAAAACCGTGCTGACTATCCCTAATCAAATTATTCCTTTCTAGATGATTATAAATCCTATCTCTTATAATCCTTTCCAACACTTTGCCCACAACAGAAGTAAGGCTCACCGGTCTATAATTACCAAAGTTTCCTTTTAAACATTATTCTTTATATCACTGATTATATTTTAGTCTTTTGCATAATAAGCTCACATGTTCTAAACTTACAACCTAAGAGCAATTATAAAAACAATCACAACTCTTCAGAGCAGACTCCCAGTCTCGCTTATTGAAAAAAAGGTAGGATTAAAGAAATTCATGCATGTGCAGCCACTAAGGATGATCAGGAAGGGAGTGAACAGCCAGTAATTGGTTGTAATTTCCAAGCTTCCCGTCAGATTGGTGGAAGTACCCCAAAGATGCACTCTCTCACCTCACTGGTAACATTTGTTACCTGTTGGTTGGCTACTACTGGTTGGCTGTCAGGATTCGCATTCTAATCAGTATTCTGTAACTTGATTTTGTGTCTCTGTGCCCTGTTTGAGAGCACATTTCCACTCCATCTGACGAACGAGCAGTGCTCCAAAAGCTAATGGTATTTGCTACCAAATAAACCTGTTGGACTTTAACCTGGTGTTGTTAAAACTCTTACTGTGTTCACCCCAGTCCAACGCTGGCAGCTCCACATCATAACATTTGTATACAGCAATTGTCCAGAAGTGCTAACTTCAAGCCTTGCGCTTTGAAGCATTTGACAATGCGATCTAAATCGCAAACTTCGCATGGTTCCGCCAGGGTTACATCAATAGTTACATAGAAAAAGTCCTAAGATTTAAAACCTCTTATGGTTAACTGAACACTCAGACCATTCCCCACCAAGGTTTCGATAATATATGCCGTTTACCCAGCTCAGCAGCCGCGCTGTTTTCCACGCTAACGCTGCGGATGCTGTCTCGAGGGCCTCGCGCAGACAGAGCCCGGGGATGCGGCCGGAGCAGCGCGAGCCCAGCCCGGGGATGCGGCCGGAGCAGCGCGAGCCCAGCCCGGGGATGCGGCCGGAGCAGCGCGAGCCCAGCCCGGGGATGCGGCCGGAGCAGCGCGCTCCGTGCAATGCAGCGAGCGTGTGCAGCAAGAGTCGGAATTGTCTTCCTCATCGCCTGGCAGTTTGTAAACCGTCCACCATCCGCCCCGCAGGAAAGGTATAGCAACTGACAGGAAGTACCGCACAGGCTGCAGAACAGAAATTCAATCCGACTGGTAAACACTGCGACTAACAACAGTTCCCACATGAATTAATAGCGTCTGACTAACTGAATTGCTGCCGTTGAGGGCAAGTGAGTGAAATTTAAAAGTGGACCAGGTTGCGAACACATTTAATCAGTGGGGTTTATTTTTAAGGACAACATATATTAAACAGGAGGAAGTTTTTTATTCATGGGATACGGATGTTATGAGCAAGTTGGACAGTTATTGCCCATCTCTGTTGCATAAGGTTAAGTCTCACGGGACCCAGGGTGAGGTAGCCAATTGGATATAAAATTGGCTTGATGACAGATGGCAGAGGGTGGTTGTAGAAGGCTCGGGGATCAGTGCTGAATCCACTGTTATTTATCATTTAATGATTTGGATGAGAATTTTGGAGGCGTGGTTAGTAAGTTTGCAGATGACACTAAGTTTGGTGGCATAGTGGACAGTGAAGAAGCTTATCTTGGATTCCAACGGGATCTTGATCAATTGGGCCAGTGGGTTGATGAATGGCAGATGGAGTTTAATTTAGATGCGAGGTGATGCATTTTGGTCGATCGAACCAGGGCAGGACTTACTCAGTTAATGGTAGGGCATTGGGGAGAGTTATAGAGCAAAGAGATCTAGGGGTACAGGTTCATAGCTCCTTGAAAGTGGAGTCACAGGTGAGCAAGGTGGTGAAGAAGGCATTTGGCATGCTTGGTTTCATTGGTCAGAACATTGAATACAGGAGTTGGGACATCTTGTTGAAATTATACAAGTCACAGTTCTGGTCACCCTAATATAAAAAGGATATTATTGAACGAGAAAGAGTGCAAAAAAGATTTACGAGAATGCTACCGGGACTTGATGGTTTGAGTTATAAAGAGAGGCTGAATAGACTGGGACTTTTTCCCCCTGGAGCATAGTAGGCTTAGGGGTGATCTTATAGAGGTCTATAAAATAATGAGGGGCGTAGATAAAATAATTAGTCAACATCTTTTCCCAAAGGTAAGGGAGTCTAAAACTAGAGGGCATAGATTTAAGGTGAGAGGGGAGAGAAACAAAAGGGTCCAGAGAGGCAATTTTTTCATAGAGAGTGGTGAGTTTCTGGAACGAGCTGTCAGAGGTAGTAGTAGAGGCAGGTACAATTTTGTCTTTAAAAAGCATTTAGATAGTTACATGGGTAAGATTGGTATAGAGAGATTTGGGGCTAGCTTAATGGTTAAAAACTGGACGGCATTGACAAGTTGGGTCAAAGGACCTGTTTCCATGCTGTAAGTATGGCTATGACTCTAAGTACCCTGAAAAAGGTGGAATACAACTTTGTGCCTTACTGGGACAAGAATGAACTATTATGCAAACTCATCAATGTAATTAAAACCAGTGAGAACTACACATTTTTCAGTTCCTCAGCTTTGCCCTGTAGAGAAAAGCTCCACAATTCTGCTGCTTCCCAAATAACCATAAGTATTGTTGTTTAAATATAACTATTAGAAAATTGTATCATTGTTTTAAAAGTTGTTTAGTGTCACACTGAGTTCTGGACGCTTGCGTGATTAAACATAAACTGTTTAATGGTAACCCATAACTATATACGTATCCAAGGTACTGCCCTGTGTGGATGCTGGCTTCTTCCAGACTCTATTACACACAGTCTACTGTCATGTGACTGTCTCAATCATGCCATAGATGGTACCATTCTCCAGCCCCACATTAATCCCTTCTCTGCCAAACACCCTTATACTACCATCAGCCACCCCCCCCCCCCATCCTTATGCAAATATGTTTACAATACTATCTTTGCTTTACTTACTACTCTGGCTTGACAATTTTTCCAGAGCTCACTCTGCCACATTTGGGACCGAAGAATCTCAACTGCAGGCAAGATCGGAAAATCCGGTACAAACATGTGGACTGAAGAGTGGAGGCCTTTACTTTAGAGGTGGTTGAGAGGGTTTTCTATGATGGCAAAGCAATGGGATGACAATTATCATACACCTGGGGAAAGCCAGCAAAACCAGATGGCTGTATCTTACTGCGACTTTGCCATGCTGTCAAAGACTGAATTCACCAGATCTCATGTTAAGTACAGGCACCTAATAAATGCCTTCCCATCACTGCTTGAAATAAGCCATAAAGATTAAGTGCAGTGGTCACTTTCATAGCCACAAAGGGGAGACAGATGGGATTATCACACTGCAGATTATCAAGTGAGATTATTAGAACTATCAATTAGCAGTTAGTAGCCAACAGAATTGTACCATTACCTCTTTGTTGAAGTTCAATCTTATATGCACCTTTTCACTTCTAATAATGTGTGCTGCCTATATATTCTATGAGGGTGTGTTGCATCTTCCTTGCCGTCTGATTCACCCTTGTTTCATCTTGTGCTATTACTCATACTACTTATCCATTACAGACGATAGTTTATCATAGAAAGTGTCAAATTTGTTTCTGGAGGGGGGGTGGTGGGGCGGTTGGGGGGGAGACAGGGGTGCTGGTTGTGGAGCAGAGTCTGCTCGTAATCTGACCCTCTCAAAGGCAGTCAAAAAGCTGCCCAGATATGTGCAAATACAATAGCAAAAATAAATCAATGCATCTTCCAGGTGCAGTGAAACTTTCCTGACTCTTCAGGCACAGAAACCCCTCATTTCCATCTGACTCAAATGTTCATGTTGACAATTGCCTTATACTCCATTTAAATTGTCCCAGACGATTGGCAGGCATAAAAACAGGAAATTCTGTTGCAACACCACATGCTCTCAGTATAATATATCCAAATGAGGACATGAAACACTTGATGTGTGGATTGCAGGAAGGGCATTTGGAAGGACGAAAGTTAGATTTAACCTACCTATTGGCTCAGACAGGAGGGTAAAGTTACTGATAAATGAATGTTAATTTATGCACAAGTCAATTCCAGACATTCCAGGTACAAGATAAAAATACAGCTAAGATTTTTAAAAATATTTTATTATTACAAGCAATATTGAAATGTATTTGCTATTATCGGTTTCAACACCTTTGGACACTAAGAGATGCAAGTAGAAATGTTAGTTTGTTGAGCACCTTGTTGAGAAGGTGGCCCTATATCCAAACTAGTGTGCAGAAACCCATGCGTTAGTACTTCTGGGAGGATTTCTCTGAACATCCCTTTTGTATAGATTCTGAACATTAGCATTGTGGTGTCAATGGAAGTCCAGTAATTATAATCCAGGATTATAAGTAAATGTGTTGGAATTGACATTTTACCATCACTATAATATCTGGGATGAAAATTAATGTCAGTTTGTAGCACAATAGAGTGGACATTTTTACTATTCCACAGGACTGCATCAAAAAAGTTCACTTCTAACATTTACAATTACAGAATTAACATAATATATATAAACACATGCAGATTTATATCCTCAGGCAGTGTGAGGGAGAGCTGGATTTCAAATATTTTATATTTGTAATCCACTTGCACAGAGGGCCTAAGCAGTTTAATAATTTCTATACTCAAGATGTGCCGAAGCAATACAGGTACCCAAACAGAAAGCTGGAGCAAGTGTCTCTGGAGCACACTACTGCTTGAATGAGTAGCTTTGATTAAACGACAGCAGGTTTCTTCAGCAGAGGTCTCTTCTCATCATTCCCAAAGAGGAGTATAGTCTTCGGGTTACTGAAGTATACACTGGCACTACCATTATTCACCACCAGATGTTTATTTCTATCATTCACCCGTCTAACAATCGGTGTATATTCTTTGTAACGCCTGTAAAATAAGTTTCACATCCTTAATGAATCAAATTGTTTATAGCTCCCACTTAAACTACCTTCTCACCAACCCCCTCAAAAAAAATAAACATTTCCATTGTAATTTTGGGATTTTTAAAGAACTTAAGTATGCACTGTTGTAATTTGTATTGTGGAAAGATTAGGATATCTCGAAGCCATTTATATCTGTTCATTATTATAGGTAACATGCTTAGAGACTTGTTTTAAAAATAATCTTGTTCAGCCTCTTTTAAAAATGTTCAATATTTGGATAATAATGTACATTTTAATAGTTTCATAGGAACATAGAAACATAGAAGATAGGAGCAGGAGGAGGCCGTTTGGCCCTTCGAGCCTGCTCCACCATTCATTACAATCATGGCTGATCGATCAACTCAGTAGCCTAATCCTGCTTTCTCCCCATAACCTTTGATCTCATTCGCCTCAAGTGCTATATCTAGCAGCCTCTTGAATACATTCAATGTTTTGGCATCAACTACTTCCTGTGGTAATGAATTCCATAGGCTCACCACTCTTTGGGTGAAGAAATGTCTCCTCACCTCCGTCCTAAATGGTCTAACCCCGAATCCTCAGACTGACTCCTGGTTCTGGACTCCCCCCCCATTGGGCACATCCTCCCTGCATCTACCTTGTCTAGTCCTGTTAGAATTTTATAAGTCTCTATGAGATCCCCCCTCATTCATCTGATCTCCTGTGAAAACAATCCTAACCTAGTCAATCTCTCCTCATACATCAGTCCCGCCATCCCCGGAATTAGCCTGGTAAACCTTCGCTGCACTCCCTCGAGAGCAAGAACATCCTTCCTCACAAAAGGAGACCAAAACTGCGCACAATATTCTAGGTGTGGCCTCACCAAGGCCTGTATAATTGCAACAACACATCCCTGCTCCTGTACTCAAAGCCAACGTACCTTTTGCCTTCTTTACCGCCTGCTGCACCTGCATGCTTACCTGCATGCTCACCCAGGTCCCGCTGCACACTGTTCTTTCCCAATTTACAGCCATTCAGGTAGTAATTTGCCGCCTTGTTTTTGCTTCCAAAGTGAATAACCTCACATTTATCCAAATTATATTGCATCTGCATTGATTTGCCCACTCACCCACCCTGTCCAGATCATGCTGAAGAATCTCTGCATCCTCGTCACACTTCATCCTCCCACCCAATTTGGTATCATCTGCAAACTTTGGGATGTTACATTTTGTTCCCTCGTTCAAATCATTAATATATATTGTGAATAGCTGGGGTCCCAGCACCGATCCCTGTGGCACCCCACTAATTACTACCTGCCAATTTGAAAAGGACGCATTAATTCCTACTCTTTGTTTCCTCTCTGCCAACCAGTTTCCTATCCATCTCACTTCCCCCAATCCCCATGTGCTTTAATCTTGCATGATAATCTCTTACGCGGGAATTTGTCAAACGCTTTCTGAAAGTCCAAATATATCACATCAACTGGCTCCCCTTTGTCAACTCTACTAGTTACATCTTCAAAGAATTCCAACAGATTTAACAAGCATGATTTCCCCTTCATAAATCCATGCCCCACATTGCTCCTGAGGCAATAGATTTTCTGACTCTACACCATATCACCAGAAAGTTTATCACATGTTAAGCATAATTTTTACTTTATCTTTCTAAGTCTTTGTATGAGAATATTCAAACTTCAAATGTTGGAGATGGGGGTTACTGGAGGGGTTATATTTATTATGGGGTCGCCTGCATGGTTCATTTGTAAGAGGAACTTCTTGAGCTCACAAGAAGTTTTATTAAGGTTCATATTGTGGTTGATGTTTGATTTCAGTGGTTGTGTACTAATCTAGCTGAGCTAGTTGCCTGCCATTATAGAAGATGCCCAAATTGAGCTCAATGGAATCAAAATTGAATATCACTGTCAACAAAGTTGGAGTCGTGCCATGTCACTCAGATACAGGAAAGGAGATCCAGCAACAGCCAAACAAAAAGGAAACCTTTCACCACCTTCAGTTTACAATGCAAAAGCGGATAGCTTTTCCTGAAAACTTATCCTCTACAGGATTGATTACTTTTAGCTTGAAGGGTTTTGGAGTAATTTGTGTGCCTAATTGGAACTCATTTGGTAACAGTATTTAAAGTGAGTACACAGCAGAATTCCCAGGATCCTCCTGCCCAGGCACAGGCTCTTGATGTGGAGGAAGCAGGTGGAAGATTTGGCCATGACCACATCATGCCGTCTCTCACTGGAATTTCATCTATGGACAGAAATGAGGCAAATTCTAAGTGTAACATGGTTGTGCCTCATTTATCAGTCCCCCATCTGAAAATTCATCCCAGTTACATTTTGGTCCTGATCTGAATTTTAGTGCAATGTTTATTCAGTCTGAATAAGATTCATCTGAGGAATTGAAGAAGGAGGTATGGAATTAGAAATATTATTCTAATTTCTGTAATATATTTTGCCTATAAATTAATTGACATTAAAATTCTCAAAATTTCCAGTACTCCTTTTATTTTTAGGCCTGTTTTCCTTTCCTGATGATCACTCAGAACTTACCTATAAAAGAAAAAGGCCACACCAATGATAAGAACCACCAGGCAGGCACCAAAGATTAAGACACTTTGCAGTCCTGTAGCACTGCCAGAACCTGTATATAAGTTGAAAACAGAAGTCACTACAGAGTCACCAGAGAATATCTACTTTTAAAGAACAAGGCAATTGACTCTTATCAATGATCATAATCTTATAGGCAATGTGGCAAAGCAATATAAAACAAATAGAATGCTGGACTATTTAGTCAAAACAATAGAATACAAGTATTTGGGTCTCTACAATGTAACTGCTCAATGGAATCAAAATGAACATTACTGCCAACAAAGTTGGAGCCGTGCCATGTCACTCAGATACAGGAAAGGAGATCCAGCAACAGCTAAACAAAAAGGAAACCTTTCGCCACCTTCAGTTTACAATGCAAAAGCGGGTAACTTTTCCTGAAGATTGATTACTTTTAGCTTGAAGAGTTTTGGAGTCATTTGTGTGTCTAATTGGACCTCATTTGGTAACAGTATTTAAAGTGTGTACAAAGTAGAATTGCTTGGAAAGCTCATGATAGAAAGACTAAAGCCATGGTTTTCATTCCTGCTCCAAATCCATTCCCTAACTAACAACTCCATCCCTATCGCTAGCACCTCTGAGATTAAACCAGTCTATTCACAACATTCATGACACATTTGATCCTGAGATGAGCTTCCATCCTTGTACTCATGCCATTTCTAAGACTACCTATTTCCACCTCCTTGGCAATCATTTGACTTCACCCTGCTTCAGCTTATCTGCTGCTGAAAAGCTCATTTATGTTTTCATTGCCTCTAGACTTGACTGTTCCAATGCACTCCTGGCTGGTCTCCTAAAGTCTATGCTTCATAAACCTGAAGCCATCCAAAACTCTGCCACCTGTGTCACAACTCATTCCCTTATCATCACTGCACTCACTGACCCACACTGGCTCCCAGTCAAGCAATGCCTTGATTTTAAAATTCTTCATTCTTGTTTCCAAAGAGGTTTTGCCTCTTTTATCTCTGTAATTTGTTCCAACTCCACAATCATCCAAGATATCTGTGCTCCTTTAATTCTGGCTTCTTGTGCATTGCCGATCATAATTGCTGCTCCATCGGTGGCTATGCCTTCAGTTGCCTCAGTGAGTTATGGAATTTACTCGCTGCACTTTGTCACCTCTCCACCTCTCTTTCCCCCTTTAGGACACTTAAAATCTATCTTTCTGACCAAACCTTTGGTCCTAAACTCCTTACGTGTGGCTCAGTGCCACACTTTGTTTGATAATGCTCCTGTGAAGCACTTTGAGACATCTAATTGTGTTAAAAGCATTATTTGAGCACAAATTGTTCTATTTTGTTCAATTCTAGTGAACATTGTACTCTCCCAATATCTTAGTGTGTCAAAAAAGCATTAAAATTAATCCTAAGAAAAACCTAAGTATAAAAAGGAGACTACAGAGAGGATTTCATCAGATAGGAAAGGTTTAGAGGGATATGGGCCAAATGCAGGCAAATGGGGTTAGCTTAGATGGGTTTTTTGGTCAGCATGGACCAGTTTGGGCCAAAGGGCCTGTCTCCGTGCTGCACATTCTATAATTCTATGTATAAAATGGTACAGTTAGTAATCCAGAACATTACATCAAATTAGACCAGGAACAAATCTAAGCACATAAATTTAAATGTGATTAAAACAGCTTTAAAATAAATATAAAAATGAGCTTTTTTATTTAAACCCGGGGATTTTTTTGCCTACAATAAATCTCTAAGCACATTTGTAAGTAATGGCTGTGAAATCACAGAGAACGGTAAGCCACGTTTGTCTTGCATACCAGAATCCAATACGCTAGGATTCCACCCGACTTGCAGACAACATTTTAAATTCCAGCGATGTGGCGATGGGAGGATTTTCACTTACCCACTCCCTGCATGTCAAAGATTCTACCCAGATATTTCCTGAGAATTCTGCCCATTATGCACTCAATAGTTCTCAAAAGATCTTATGTAAATTCTGTTAAGACATTGTAAAGCCCCAAGCATGTTCTAAACAAAGGAAATTGAATCTAGAACAGAGCAACCTTAGACTTCAAAGGTAAAGGCTTTGCTACAAATCAATCCAGAAGGATCAGGGTAGCTGCTGCTGAAACACACATGCAAGATTAAAAGGAAAGTATTGTCTATGACAAGTGGTTTTCCTCAGGAGAAATGGGGCCTTAGCATTTTACCATGTATATCAATGACTTAAATGAAGGAATAGAGAATTGTATATCTAATGTTACAGATAACACTAAATTAGGAGGTGCAATCAGTTCCGATTAGAACAGTAAGATACAAAGGAATATAGATTAAATGGCTCAGTAAAATGGACTGATGGGAAGAAATGTGAAATCATCCACTTTGAATACAAGACACATCAGACATTTTCTTAATGTTAAGGGACTTGAAACTGTGGAGGTGGAAATGGAATTAGTTGTCCAAATACACAAACAGTTCATTAGCTAGTTCACAGGTTCAAAACGTAATGCAATAGATTAGTGGAATGGTGATATTTATCGAAAGGTTGGAATCTGAAAGAGAGGAAGTTATAATTCAGTTGAGTAGAGTATTGGTCAGACCTCATCTGGAGTTCAATTTAGGTTTATTGGCCTTCACCAGAAAGATCCCAGGTTAAGCTTTGAGGCTGGGTTACATATCTGTAATTTCTATTCCTTTCAGTTTAGAAGGTTGATAGGTGATTTAATTGAGGTGTTTCAAATGATAAAATAATTTGATAGGGGAGATACTGAGAAGTTATTGGGATTCTGAGGCCTCCCAGTCTCGTGATTCTTGGCGGTGAGAGCAGCGTGTCGTTTGCTGTTGCCGGGATTCTCTGGTCCCCCCTATCAGTGGGATTTCCCATTGAAGCCACATCACGTTGCCAGGAAACCCGTGGGCCGGGGTGCACTGTCGGTGTGGGACCAGAGAATCCTGCTGCCCTGAGTAGCCGGAGAATTTCAGCCATTGCCTCTGGTGGACGAATCCAGAACAAGATGACACAACAAAATTAAAACTAGAGTGAAATCAGGAAACACATTTTTGCACTCCTTCCGCCAAAATACTGCGTGAATTGAAATTTTCAAGACCTGAGATGGACAGATTTTTATTTGGTAAAGCTATCAAGGGATATGGGTGGATAAATGCGTCGATGTATGCCATGAACTAATGGAATGGTGAAACAAGCTCAACAAACTGAATAGACTAATGGATTGAGTATATTCGTATTCATCACAGTGAATGAAGTGCTAATTCAGATAGCATAATTTTGAGGGATTCTTAAATAGTAGAAAAGCTACAATACTAATAAACCCTATGTAGTTAATACTCAAAAGAGCCCAGTCATGGAAAAATAAGTGCTTACCTCCAACTGATACTAAAGTACTAGCAACAGCTAAACTGGTATTATCCCTCAGTGTAATATTCACACAGTAGGTGCCGGATTCATTGAAGTGTCTACGAAGGGTCAGATAGCATGTGTCAGTAGCCTCAACAGGGTCACAGATCATGTTTTGCAGCTCTGTGCATGAACTATCTCCAATCATAGTGCATACATCAGTAGGTATACTGCAAGGCAAAAAAGATCACAGAAGTCAACCTTTAATTGAGAGGTGGAGGCAAGCAGTTTAATAGAAGAAAAACAAAATTTTATACAATTACATTAGGGTCTGAAAAGCAAATGACTGCATAATTACTGCACCTAGGTTTATGATAAGGTTTCTCCTGTCTATAAGTTCAGTTAGTTAAATAAAATTGTAGAAACTCTACAATGCAGAAGGAGGCCATTCGGCCCATCAAGTCTGCACCAATAACAATCCCACCCAGGCCCTTTCCCTGTAATTTCACATATTTACCCTGCTAATCCCTCTAACCTATGCATCCAGAGGAAACCCACGCAGACACGGGGAGAATGTGCAAACTCCACACAGACAGTGACCCAAGCCGGGAATCAAACCTGGGTCCCTGGAGCTGTGAGGCAGCAGTGCTAACCACTGTGCCACCATGCAGTCTGGAATTAAAAGCTAGTATCAATAATGCAGACCATGAAACTATTAGATTGTCTTAAAAACTCATCTCATTCACTAACGCCTTTTCGGGATGGTCATTACCAAGTCTGGCCTATATATGATTGTAATCCCATAGCAATCTAGTTGACACTTATTTCTGAAATAATGCAGCAAACTATTCAGTTTGGTATAACCATTGCAAGAAACAATAAGAATAAAACCAAATGAACTATCTGGCATTGACCTAGGAACTGAATATACAACAAAGGCACAACAAGCCCTTTCAACCCGATAAAGTCCTCACTAACATCTGGGGACATGTACCAAAATTGGGAGAGCTGCTTATTGACTAGTCAAACAACAAATTGGCAAACATATTGACAGAATCTACCTGTCAGCCTACATTCCAGCCTCCTCCATCATCAACCCTGGGTATGTCCTATCCAAGCAAAAGCACAAACCCACCAGAGGTGACTTCACAGTTGGAAGAGAGTGGCCTTCTGAGTCCTCAATACTGAGCCTGGACCCCATGAAGTCTCATGTCAATGTGAGCAAGGAAACCACTTGCTGATTATTGTCTACCACTCTCCCTCAACTGATGAATCAGTACTCTTCCATATCGAATGCCACTTGGAGTAAGCACTGAGGGTAGCTAGGGCGCCAAAATTGCTTTGGGTGAGGCACTTCAGTGTCCACCACCAAGAGTGGCTCAGCAGCACCAGTACTGGCTGATAGGTCTGCGACAGCAGATGAGCGAACCAACACAAGGGAAAAATCTGTCCACACCAATCTACTTGTTGCAGATGTATCTTTCCATGACAGTATTGATAGGATAAACCACCAAAGCTTCCTTCTTGAGACAAGACCTGTCCAAACTTGTGCGTAAAAGACAAAGTTGAATAAGTTTGCAACCATGTTCAGCCAGAAATCCTGACTCGATGATCCATCTCAGACTCCTCCTGAATCCCCAGCATCACAGATGCTAGTCATCAGCCAATTTGATTCACTCCCTGTAATAGCAAGAAATACCTGAGTGGACTGGACATAGTAAATACTATGGGCCTTGATAACATCAAAGCTGTAGTGTTTAAGATTTGTGCTCCAGGATTAGCTGCACCTTTAGCCAAGCTGTTCCAGTATGATTGTAACACTTGCATCTATCTAATAAAATGAAAATTTCCCAGGTATATCTTGTCCACAAAAAGCTGGACAAATGTAATTTGGCCAACTACTGACCCATCAATCTACTCTGTCATTAAAAAAATTGATGGAAGATGTTGACAATGACTTGCTATCAAGTGGCACTTAGGAATAATTTGCTCACTGGCGTTCAGTTTGGGTTGTATCAGTGCCACTTGACTCTAGATTTCAGTACAGCCTTGGTTCAAACATGGACAAGGAACTGAATTCCAGAGGTGAGCTGACTGCCTTTTGTGGCATCAAGGAACTCTAGTAAAGTTAAAATCAATGGAAATCAATGGAAAAGCTACACCAGCTGGAATCATACTTAGTACAAAGGAAGATTGTTGTGATTGTTGGAAGCCAAAGCATCTGAGCACCAGGACATCACTGTTCCTCAGGGCAGTAACCTAGGCCCATCCATCAACAGCTGCTACACCAATGACCTTCCATCCACTGTAAAGTCAGAAATGGCAATGTTTGCTGATGATTGCACAATGTTCTGTTCCATACACAATTTCTCAGATAATGAAGCAGTCCATGACCACATACAACAAGACCTGAACAACATTCAGGTTTGGATTGATCAATGGCAAGTAACACTTCTGCCACAGAAGTGCCAAAATAATCTTTAACAAGAGAGAATTTATCCACCTTCTCCTAACATTCAGTGGCATTATAATCACAAAATCTCCCACCGTCAACATTGACCAGGAATGTAACAGACCAGCCACATAAATACAGTGGCTCCAAAAGCAGGTCAGAAATGAGGCGGGGCTATAATTCCCAACACCCCCAATCACTCACCTGATGAAGGAGCAGCGCTCCAAAAACTCGTGCTACCAGATAAACCTGTTGGACTTTAACCTGGTGTGAGATTTCTTACTGTGCCCACCCCATTCCAATGCCGGCATCTCCACATCATGGCCCCTAATGAAGTCAGGGGCAAGGAAGGTCAAGCATGGCTTTCCTGCCTGGAGGCCAATTGATGCCCTTGAGCGGCCAACTCAGTGAGAGAATGCACCACTTCACAAGTTCCTTAATAATGCTATAAAGGACCACCATTCTGGGTTGATTTTCAATCTGGGCTTCCTGAATAATTTCCAGGACCCAATTCTATACTACATCTGCATTGCTGCCGTCCCTAGTTGGACAGGTGATGAGCTCATTGCCCAGTTAGTGGCTCCAATTCCTGCCAGGAGGTGGGAGCTGACTGCTGAGCACAATTCTCAAAGGCAGTTGGCAGCAGTGAACTGCCTTGCAAAATAGAAGAGGCAGAACTTCAAGGGCCAGCAGCCTTTCAGCAAATAGAAGTGCCCAAATGGCCAATTAAATGGTCTGCACCCGGGTTGATGTCTCCTTACTTTGCATCTGAAAGCTGCACGCCAGTATGCACTAGATTATTAAGGTTTGGTGATTTGCAAATTAATAATTGCCTTCTGGCTCGCCATTGCCTGTTAAAAACTCCTTAAGGAAGAGCTTAACAGGCTGTAATTGGAGGTAGGCTGGTCCCCAACTCCTTCCCCAACCTACCCTCACTTCCCTAGGACATCCAGACAACAAAGACACCTATGTCAGACTCCTATTTATTGACTACAGCTCAGCTTTCAACACCATTATTCCTTCAAACCTCATCTCCAAACTCCATGGCCTGGGCCTTGGCTCCTCCCTCTGTGACTGGATCCTGAACTTCCTAACCCACAGACCACAATTAATAAGGATAGGCAACAACATCTCCTCCACGATCATCCTCAACACCGGTGCCCCACAAGACTGTGCCCTCAGTTCCTTACTATACTCCTTATACACCTATGACTGTGTGGCCAAATTCCCTTCCAACCCGATTTTCGAGTTTGCTGATGATACCATCATAGTGGGTTGGATCTCAATCAATGATGAGACAGAGTACAGGAATGAGATAGAGAATCTGATGAACTGGTATGACGACAATAATCTCTCCCTCAATGTCAACAAAACAAAGGAGATAGTCATCGACTTCAGGAAGCATAGTGGAGGACATGCCCCTGTCTACATCAATGGGGATGAAGTAGGAATGGTCGAACACTTCAGGTTTCTAGGTGTCCAGGTCACCAACAGCCTGTCCTGGTCCCTCCATGCCAAGGCTATAGTTAAGAAAGCCCACCAATGTCTCTACTTTCTCAGGAGGCTAAGGAAATTTGACATGTCCGCTATGACTCTCACCAACTTTTAGAGATGCACCATAGAAAGCATTATTTCTGGTTGTATCACAGCTTGGTATGGCTCCTGCTCTGCCCAAGACTGCAAAAAACTACAAAGGATTGTGCACGAAGCCCAGTCCATCACGCAAACCAGCATCCCATCCATTCACTCTGTCTACACTTTTCGCTGCCTCGGAAAAGCAGCCAGCATAATCAAGGACCCCACACAGCCTGGACATACTTTCTTCCACCTTCTTCCGTCAGGAAAAAGATACGAAAATCTGAGGACACGTACCAACCGACTCAAGAACAGCTTCTTCCCTGCTGCCATCGGACTTTTGAATGGACCTATCTTGTGTTAAATTGATCTTTCTCTACACCCTAGCTATGACTGTAACTTACATCCTGCCCTCTTCTTTCCTATGTACAGTATGCTTTGTCTGTATAGCAGGCTAGAAACAATACTTTTCACTGTATATTAATACATGTGACAATAATAAATCAAATCAAAATACCAGTGCACCCCGGAGGCAAGAGGACACTGACACATTGCCCGGAATTTTCCCTCCCTGCCTGCCACGTGAATCAGACTGGGCGAGGAGCAGACAATGGGAAGGTCTGTTGACCCTGGGGCGGTATTTTACAGTTTTGGGATGAGCGAGGCCATGAAATCCCGCCCCACGTCTGGGAGCTCTGTTTTTAAAGCGTGCTCTCCTATTCTCACCCCACGAGTGAAAATCCTGGCCCTGGTGTCTACAGTCATTAGGCTAAAGCTAAAGGAAAACTTTGCCTGATGTATTGACAATCAATCATTTAGGACAGAGTTGAGGAGGAACTTCTTCTCTCAGAGGGTGGTGAATCTCTGGAATTCTCTGCCCACTGAAGTGGTGGAGGCTACCTCGCTGAATATGTTTAAATCACGGATAGATGGATTCCTGATCGGTAAGGGAATTAGGGCGTTATAGGGATCAGGCGGGTAAGTGGAACTGATCCACTTCAGATCAGCCATGATCTTATTGAATGGTGGGGCAGGCTTGAGGAGCTAGATGGCCTACTCCTGCTCCTATTTCTTATGTTCTTATGTTCTTAATCACAATGCACAAAGCAGGATTTTAAAAAAATATTTCCAGCAGGTGCCAATCATGTTAAAATGTGTGATATTTCTTCCCCCTCCACCCCAATCTCCCCACCTGGGAGGAGCCACCTCGCAGAGACAGAAACAGAAAACCCACCAGCCTGTTAATTAACCCAATTCACAAAATTCCTTGAGGTTAAAGGCAAGCGTAGCTGATGGGCTCATTAACCTGTATTGGTACCAAGTCAGGCAACACTTGTTTTCAAATCCTTCACAGCCTCACCTCTGTAATCTCCACCCCCACAATCCGCTGAAATATATGGGCATTCCACTATTTCTGATCTGCTGTGCATCCCCAATTATAATTGGTACACCATTGGTGGTTGAACCTTCAGTTGTCTCAGCCCCAAGCTCTAGAATTCCTTCTTATGGCGCTCCAGCTCTCTATTTCACATTTCTCCTTTCAGATACTACTTAAAACCTACCTCTTTGACCATGTTTTTGGTCATCTGATTCTGGTCATCCGTGGCTCGGTGTCATACTTTGTTTTATGATGTTCTTATGAATCGTTTTGGGACATTTCATTAGGTTAAAGGCACTATATAAATATAAGATAGTGTTGCTTTTATTGTTGTCCTGTCCAAACACACTGTAACCCCAATACAGAGGTGAATTTAAGTCCATAAAGTGGTGTTGTAATTTGACTGAATTTATCTTCTATCCTGGTTTGGAATACTTAGGGGTAATTTTAACACCCAAAAAATGGTGGGTTACGGTCAGGTGAGATGTAAAGATTTAAAATATCTGAAACCTGATTGCAATCTGCTTGCTTCTAGGTTTGACAGAAGTGGGGCAGGGGGTGGGCAACCAACCCACTCCCAGGAGACGGGTTGTCCATTTAAATATAAAGCTGGTAGCCTCACATGTATTATTACACCGGCACCCTCTGCCCTCCGCCCCCCTAAAACCTGGGATCAGGGATTGGACCCCACTCACTAGCAACTACAGACACCCTGCCTGTTCCTATGTCCAGCTCCAAAGTGCTGCTCACCAGTTGGGAGCCAAGGCTGCTAAGCAGATTAGCTTCCAGGTGGGAATTTCTTTTTAAAGAAGATGTGGAGTTAAAATTCCCCAGAATAAACTTCTGGGTTTCCTGTCTGAAACGTCATTCTCCTGCTGATTAAACTTGGCATTGTCAATATAGAAGCCTTTGTCTTGAAGCTACTCATGGTCACATAAAGGTCTATCCTTTGAAGGGAAAGCAGCCAAAAAATCTAAAAGCAACTTTCTACTGAGTCAGTATTCTTGGGATTTAGGATTGAGTTGAGGAGAAATTCTTTCACTGAGAGGATTGTGAATCTTTGGAATTCTGTTTCCCAGAGGGGTTTGAATTTTCAGTCATTGAATATATTCATGACTGAGATCTATAGGTACCAAGGGGATCAAGGGATATGGGACCAGATGGGAAAGTGAAATTGCAGTTGACAATCAACCCTGATCTCAGTGAATGGCAAAGCAGGTTCCATGAGCCAGATGGCCTACTCCAGCTCCTATTTCTTATATTCTTATAAAGCAAGCAACTTACCTGCCCTGGCACATGACAACAAAATTCACCAGGGAGTTCTGTTGAAGTTCTGTGGAGATCTGAACACTGGTCGTCTCTACAATGCTGACTTCAACAATCCCATCTACAAAGGAGAACAATAAAAATTTAACACTAATATTAACACTTTGGAGTCACGTATACCCTTGAGTTATTATACATTCTTTATTAATTTGCAATTCAGCTGTGGCACAATGTCTTCCATTGATACATTGCAGGCAGTTTCTTAGAACAGTGTCTAACCAGACAGGACAGTTAAACTCATTTAAGGTCATAAGCAGGGCCCAGGAGATGGAGGTGCGCATGATGCTAATCACTGGGGCTTGTGCTTATTGTGCAGCATTGCTCCTTCTCTCAAGTGGCTGCCTGCCTGCCTCAATGTGTTTGCAAACAAGCGCACGGTGGATGCACCATTCCAGGACAAAGTTCTGTCATGTAAAGAGTTATTGAAGTGAGAGTCCGAATCCGCATGGCCATTTTATTATAATGTGGAGATGCCGGCGTTGGACTGGGGTAAGCACAGTAAGAAGTCTCACAACACCAGGTTAAAGTCCAACAGGTTTATTTGGTAGCAAATACCATAAGCTTTCGGAGCACTGCTCCTTCGTCAGATGGAGTGGATATCTGCTCTCAAACAGTGCACAGACACAGAAATCAAGTTACAGAATACTAATTAGAATGCGAAACTCTCCAGCCAGCCAGGTCTTAAAGGTACAGACAATGTGGGTGGAGGGAGCATTCAACACAGGTTAAAGAGATGTGTATTGTCTCCAGACAGAACAGCGAGTGAGATTCTGCAAGATCATTTGGAAAGCTGTGGGGGTTACTGATAATGTGACATAAATCCAACATCCCGGTTTAGGGGATGGGGTCATGTTTGCTCCAATAGAAATGGGAATAGTTGGAAATGCTCGGCACTTCTGTAAGCAGAGAGAAACAGGTCAGCGATCCTTCGTCAGAATTAGTGCGGATTGTGGACCTGAAGCATTAACTCTGTTTCTCTACAAATGCTATGTTGGCCTGCTGAGTATTTCTAACATTTTCTGTTTATATATTAGATTTCCAGCATCTACAGTACTTTGCTCTCCTATTATATGCTCCATGCTGGGGAATTTGTAAGTGTGGTTAGTTTCAATTTAAAATGAGAAAATTTATGCAAAGTGTAATTGTTTTGTTAACAAAGCGCATTGGTATGGATAGAAATACAGTAACACACTATTGCAGGTCAATTGGTTAGAAGGTTTCACTCTTTTTAAACTTGGAAGTGAACCTGGAGTCATGTACCAAAAAAATACATTCCTATTTGTATATGGGATTGTTGTTTGCAGTACTTAATGTTCAAGGAGTTTGGATGTTGCTGCCCTGATAGTGCATAGGGCCAGGTTCAAAGAGGCAGAGCTGATAGTATAATATTAACAACCAAGTTAAGTGGAATTGTCTAGAAAAACCTTGGTTATCAAGTGTAACAAACTAAAACCTGATCTTTCGATGGGCTTGATAAATAGAATCTTAGAGGAAATGGTTCAACGCCACTGTGACTATGGTTTCCAATTCTGGAAACTATAGGATATGGGAGGGAGGATGGGATGGGATAAGGGGCCCAGAAACAAGAGAAGCACCAGGGTCCATGATTTATCCCCCCTTGCTCTGGTTATAGGTGCCTGTAGTACTGGAGATTTTATTAATCTCCTTGCTCATTCAGCAAAATAGGGAGTTCATCCAGGTTGTCAAATAGGACCATAGAACCTGAGAATCCCTACAGTGCATGAAGAGACCATCCTGCCCATCAAGTCTGCACCAACTCTCCGAAAGAGCATTCCAGGCCCTTTCCTCCACCCTAGCCCTGTAACCCTGCGCATGTACTGTGGCTAATCCACATCTTTGGACACTAAGGGGCAATTTAGCATGACCAATTCACCTAACCTGCATATCTTTGGACTGTGGGAGGAAACCAGAGTACCTGGAGGAAACCCATGCAGACACAGGAAGAACATGCAAACATTCTCAGTCACACAAGGCCAGAATCGAACCCGAGTCCTTGGCGCTGTGAGGCAGCAGTGCTAACCACTGGTGCCACCATGCTACATTTGAATTCAACACAATTTTTGATAATATTACGTACCTACAACTGTGATGTTTGTTTCAAAGTAGCCATATCTGTAGAGATTACAGACTAACCCAGAAGCATCTCTCTTCTCCAGCTGCAGTGGACTGTTTATGCCACTGGCATTAGCAGTTGTTGAGGAACCTGGGGAGGAAATAAAGATAATGACATTAAATGCTATATTTAGAGGGGAAGCATGTTTTCAAAAACATTATAGATCTTTGGGGATTTGTAACTCTTCTACCTGTAGGAATAGGGCAGTGGAAAAGTTTAAGATGGAGGTGGTGAAACTTTACCATCATGTCCTCAGCCCTCGCACTAGGTAGTGGACACATTTACCTGAATCACGCAGAAACATAATTATTCCTTCCCAATCGGGTCCCCATGTATGGCACAGGACTCTGCCATTTTAATTGCCTACAGGGTGAAGACCCAATGTGGTCACTCTGCTCAATAAAAGCTAGCAGAAGAGGCAAGTTGAAATTACTTCATGAGTCTAGAGAAATGCTCCTCTCTCTGCAAGAATAATATGAGCCACTGCCATCCTGGGATTTGCCCACCACTCCAATTGTACATGGTTTGACATCTCATCTAAAAGATAACACTTCCAACAATGCAGCACTCCCTCAGTAGTGCACTGGAGTATCAACCTTTTGTACGGAGGTCCAAAGTGGGACCTGAACCCACAAACTCTGACATAGAGGTCAGAGTGCTATTAATTGAACTATGACTGACACTTAAAATCTACCCTCCATTTTACAAGTAAAAGTCAAGCTGCATCTTTCCTAACACAAACACTTGCATATCAGAGTGTAACAGACCAAGAAACATAAATTGTTCTCTGCACACCATCCTAACTTTGAAATATATTATAACAAATACAGAAAACTTAGCAGGTCTGGCAGCATCTGTGGAGAGAGAAAATAGAGTTCTCTCTCCACAGATGTTGCCAGACCTGCTGAGTTTTTCATTTGTTTTCTGCTTTTGTTTCAAATTCCCGCATCTGCAGTATTTGGAAATATATTGCATTCTGTTGCCTTGTCTAAATACTGGATGTCCTCCCCTAACAAAATTTAAGACATGTCCACACCACAAGGACTACAGTGGTTCAAAAAGGCAGTGCACACACTTTTTCAAGGGCAGTTAGGGATGGCAAAAATGCTGCCCTTGCCAGAAATGTCTTCATCCCATGAATGAATGAAAGAAACTACCTCAATTAAATACTGATGTAGTTGATTGGACTACATGTCAAGTACTGTATGTTGCAAAGACTTGTTCTTGGAATACAGCTTATAAACCCCTCCTACATTCAAACTGTTTCCTTCTGCTCAGCCAATTTCCTAAACAGGTCAATAATTTGTCTTCAATTTCATGAGCTTTAACTTTAATTAACAATCTCTTATGGGGGAATCTCATCACATGCCTCCTGAAAGTCCATATAAATAGTGATGGATTCTCCTGTCGCTACAATGGGTAAGTGTTCAGCAAGTGACCAATTGTTTACTATCTCGGTTGGCGTTGTCTCATGTGATGTTAAGCCAGAACTTGATTTGCAGATCCAATTGCAATTATTACACATAAGTAACTGTTAGACGGGTGGGTGAAGCACAGGTTTTGTGACGTGTTCCCTTGTCCTGTAGGGATCTGACTCTGTTCTCCTCACCCTCATACCCTTCAAGCCAACCACCATGGCCCTGTATTGCCTCTATGCCAATGGTGCCAACTCATGCCAAGCCATGCCCCCCCACCCACCACCTTTTGCTTTTACATCCTCCATGCCAACTCACCCAGTATCCACCACAGGCTGACCTCAGGAGCCATGCTGGGATGGGGAGTGGGGGGGGGGGGGGGCGGGGGGGGGGGGAGGTATGGACCTTCTGCATTCTGAACTCTGGCCCACTTTGTCTAAACCACATAACCCTTCCATCACCATGTAAATTTAGGCCTCATTTTCCAACTTCTCTTCATTGATCTTCCCTCTCCATTCTTCTCCTCTTTCAATTATCTTTTAAATTCTACACTTAATTATAACCTTATTTGCAACAGTATGGGAGATTGACTATCAATATAATAACAACATTGTGTTTGCACTTGCTGTTAACTTACCATTATAAATTCCCATGTCCACATTTAGAAAAGAAACTGCAAATGTAAATTGTCATGTTGTAATTACATTCTCCTGGCCAGTGGGTGGTCGTGAAGTGTTTTCAGTTTACTTACACAGTTTCCATCCTAAATGTGGACACATAAGTTGATAGCAGAAACATAAAAAAATGACAATGCATGACTTTAAAACGGGGACAGAATTAAATCTATATGCCCAGTTCCAGTTATCCTATCTTAACCCTGTTTTATCTGCAGTCTTGACACTTAGGTGGAATTTTACCAGCTTGTCCGCCCGAGGTTCGTATCCCGGAGGCCATTCTCCAGGCCTCGCCCACCCACGGAACCGGGGCAGGTGTGCTGGTAAAACTCCAGCCTTTGTCTTGATTCCCCATGTGCAACACTGTTGGAAATCAAGATAGATAAGTACGTGCAAATATCATAAATAATTGGGAATATTTGGAATTTTCCAATCGTGGGGAGAATTTCCCAATTGTCCATCATAACTTTGGCAGTAAAGCTGCAGAAATGCTGAAGAAATGGTGTAAATACTGTTTACAATTTTTCCAGGAGTTCTGTGGTTCGTCCTCCAAAGTTACAGTGGTCGAGCTGTCGGACCCACAACAACATTAACTAGTATCTAGGAAGTAAAATCAAATCCTAATTCTGAATTCCAAAGAATTGGGTTAAAAATTTGCCTTGCACTATTCCATCATGGCATTACATTGATTATTGTAAGAAAATACCAGTTGTAGGGTCTGCGTTGGTCGTAGGGCTCAGTTTAGCTGTAGAACTCCTTTCAGTTGTAGAGCTCCACTCAGTAGTAGGGCTCAATTTAGTCATAGTATTCTGCTCAGGTGTGGTGCTCCGTTCAGTTATAGTGCTCCGTTCAGTCGTAGTGCTCCGTTCAGTCGTAGTGCTCCGTTCAGTCGTAGTGCTTTGTTCAGTTGTAGTGCTCCGTTCAGTCGTAGTACTTCGTTCAGTTGTAGTACTCCGTTCAGTTGTGGTGCTCTGTTCTGGTGTGGTGCTCCGTTCAGTTGTAGTGCTCAGGTCGGTCGTAGGGGTCAATATAGTTGTTGGGGTCAATGTTGTTGGTATAATAGAGCCGCAGGAAACTGGTATAATTGCTTCAACTGTTAGTTTAGGACTGAAATGCCCTGTCTTAGTATAGTTGTGAAGTGCAGTTGGACTTTTTAATAATGACTGATGACCATCTCCAAATTTCCAACTGTATGATTTGACGGCATTTTTCAGATAATTGCTGGGATCATGAATTTTGACTTCAAAGACAACATTTAAGTCCTTGATGTAGACATTATCAGTGGTGTTGCGATTGTTTTTTTGTGAAACATGCACATAAATTGGGATACGATCTGAAAAAAAACATAAAATATTTTTCAATGTCATTTATCCATTGCAAATTTAAGATCCCCACAATATTTATTTTGTGACAATTAACATTATTTGGAAAGAAGATTCCATTCAGCCAGGCACAATTATTTAAGCTGCCAACACTTCTTCATTCCCTACCCTTTTAGCCCCATCAAAGATTTTAATCAACTGTAATGCATTGTGAGGCTCCCCAAAACTATTGCAAAAGTCACTTTCAAACGTTTCTGTTCTTCTAATTTTATTTTGATACAATTTTTCACTCATCTTTAAGAGGTAATTTTGACTTTATCCGATAGTGTAAAGCAGGTGATGGCAAATTTGACAACCCAGCTTACATTTACTTCAATGGAAATAAAAAACGCGAGAGGTACGAGGTGATGGGTGGCATGGTGGCACAGTGGCTAGCACTGCTCCCTCACAGCGCCAGGGACCCGAGTTCAATTCTGGCCTCAGGTAACTGTCTGTGTGAAGTTTGCACTTTCTCCCCGTGTCTGCGTGGGTTTCCTCCGGTTTCCTCCCACACTCCAAAAATGTGCAGGTTAGGTGGATTGGCCATGCTAAATTGACCCAAGAAATGAGTAAGTCCCTGCAGAATTCTCAGACTCTGACTTGTTCTTGTAGTCATAGTGGTAATATGACTAGTACAATTAAGTTTTGGATCAACGGTGATTCCCCCCTGCCAAAAGGATTAGCAGAGTAAATGGATTATTAGGATAGGGCCTGGGTGGGATTGTGGTCGGTACAGACTCGATGGGCCGAATGGCCTCCTTCTGTACTGTAGGAATTCTATGATTCTATGAGAGCGATTGCCATTGATGTCGTGGCAGTATTTGACAGAGTGTGACATCAAGGAACCCTAACAAAATTGAAGTCACTGGGAGTCAGGGAGAAAGCTCTCCACTGGTTGGAGTCATACTTAACATTAGGGAATATGGCTGTATCTGTTGGAGGTTGATCATCCTAGACCCAGGACATTGTTGCTGGAGTTCCTCAGGGCAATGTCTCATGCACATCCACCCTCAGCTGCTTCATTAATGACCTTTCCTCCATCATAAGGTCAGAAGTGAAAAGGATTGCTGATGACTGCATAGTGTTAAGTTCCATTCATAATACCTCAGATAATGAGACAGTCCATTATCTGCTGCAAGAAGACCTGGACAACATCCAAGCTTGGGCTGATAAATGGCAAGTAACATTTAGACCAGGCAATGACCATCGGCAACAAAAGAAAATTTAACACCTCTCCTTCAATGTGAATGATCATTGTTGAGTCTCCCATCATCAACACCTTTGGCGGGGGGGAATCACTGTTGATCCGAAACTTAATTGTACGAGTCATATTACCACTATGACTACAAGAACAAGTCTGAGAATTCTGCAGGGACTTATTCATTTCTTGACTCCCCAAAGCTTGTTCATCATCTACAAGTTGCCTGGATGCATGCAGCTCCAACAACATTCAAAAAACTGGACATGATCCAAGATAAAGCAATCTTATGGTTTAGGGACCCATATGCAGCTCCTTCCACCACTGGTGCACCGTGGCAGCAGTATGACTTGAAATTATATCGTTATTCCTTCACCATCACTGGGTCAGAATCCTAGTACTTCTTCCCTAACAGCATTGTAGGTGTACCTACACTAGATGGACTGCAGCAGTTCAAGAAGATGGCACACCATCATCTTTTCAATTAGGATGGGCAATAAATGTTGGTCTTACCAATGACACTCATAAGTCATGAACAAATATAAAGAAGGGCTGACAATACATTATCACCCATTTTACACTAAGAAGTAGATGTAGGAGTCTTTGACCCTTGGAGTCTGCTTCATTATTCACTAAAATCATTGTTAATCCTATCATTGTTAATCCTTTATCTCAACTCCATTTTCCCAACAATCCCCAAATCTGTTAATTCTTGTTGCATCCAAAAATCTATTGATTTCTGTGTTGAATGTTCTAAACAAAAGAGCATCCACTAAAAATTCCAAAGATTCACACTTTGAGTGAAGAGATTTCTCCTAATCTCAGTACTAAATAGCCAAATCATATTCTAACACTGTCATCCCTAGTATCATGCTTCTCAGCCAGGGAAACATCCTCCCATCATCTACCCTTAAAAAATTTAAATGTTTCAATTAGATAATTTCTCATTCTTCTGAACTCTAGGAATTATTGGCATAGTTTGCTCAATCTCTGTTATACTCCTTCTTTACCAAGTATATCCTTCCTCGGGTAAAAAGACCAATACTGTATGCTCCAGGTGAATACACACCCTGGATAAAGTATTTGATCTGGCCGTGGATCACAGTTTCCAGCTTCTTTATGGCCATTACATGAGGCCTTAGATCGAAAGATTTACGAACCTCAGTGACAGAAATACAAGTAGGGGCTCTCAAGTCTTTAGAGTTCCACAATCTTGTATAAGACTGTAACTAGATACATACATTCCCTTATGAGTAAATTTCTGCCTGCAGCTCTTTTTGTTAGGTAACCAAAACTTCTGAAATTAATGATCAATGTATAGCTTATTCCATGATGTGGAGATGCCGGCGTTGGACTGGGGTAAACACAGTAAGAAGTTTAACAACACCAGGTTAAAGTCCAACAGGTTTATTTGGTAGCAAATGCCACTAGCTTTCGGAGCGCTGCCCCTTTGTCAGGTGGAGTGGAGATCTGCTCACAAACAGGGCATACAGAGACACAAACTCAATTTACAGAATAGTTTTTTTGAAACATGATGTCTGTGTCGATATGCGCGATCTTCTTGGAGATCCTCTCCACTTGGAGCCGGCAGTTTGCGGTGTCGATGGTAGTCATGATGTGGAGATACCACATCATGACTAGTTGGACTGGGGTAAACACCCCATTCTGTTATTCTGTAAATTGAGTTTGTGTCTCTGTATGCCCTGTTTGTGAGCAGATCTCCACTCCACCTGACGAAGGGGCAGCGCTCCGAAAGCTAGTGGCATTTGCTACCAAATAAACCTGTTGGACTTTAACCTGGTGTTGTTAAACTTCTTACTAGCTTATTCCAAACATAGTAACATTACAATCTCACCTGTAACAGTGTAGGGACCACTTGCTGTTGCAATTGGGATGTATTTGTTTCGATGATGATCTCTGCGATAGACAAATACCACCATCATATGGTCACCAAGTGTGATGTTAGTTGTATTGATAGAGAGGGCCATACTGGATCGTCCAGTATTTTGATAGTATTGCCCTAAATTTTAAACAGATTTGGTTAGCAAAGTCATTAAGGGGGATCTCTCAACATTTAAAGGATATCTTATTGTACCAACCTTGCGTGTGCCAAATGTAAACAAAGTTCTTGTGTCTCCAGTCCATTTGTCTAGGAAAAGGACGACCATCTGGGAAGACATTACATTTGGAAAACTTGGTGCAGTTAAACCAACCATACTCTTCAATCCAAGATGTCCAGTTATACACGTATTGACCAGGAAAGAATGAAGATGCTAGAAAGTAAACACTAGTGTTAGTGACATATAAAGCTCATGTGAGAGTCAGATTGAGAAATTTGTTTACACCTTCCAATAAATTGTTATTATTAGATATTGAATATCTGCAACAAAGTACCTGCTTGAGGCCCCAATGTCATACTATGTACTTAATTTATTTTCATTATGTTGCAGTTGTGATGGCCCATTGATGAGATCTCAAGGCTTGTGTGGTTAAACATAAAACAAGTTTATCGGTAGACTTTATCTACGAACAGTTCCAAAGGTGTTCTTACACAAAGCTGTTACATGCAGGCACGCTGCTTCTTGAGTTCCATCCTAGACGGTCTCTGATCATGTGACTGATCATGTACAGGAGTTGTGAGGTCTTCCTTCAATTGTATAGAAGCTTGCTTAGAACCCACCTGTACTGTGTGCAGTTTTGGTCCCCTGACGTCAGAAAGGATCTTATTGCAATAGAGAGAGTGCAACAAAGTTCACCAGACTTGGTCCGGGATGGCAGCACTGCCTGCCTTACGAAGAAAGATTGACAAACTGGGCCGGTATTCTCTAGAGTTTCAAAGAATGAGAGGTGATCTAATTGAAACCTACAAAATAGTTAAATGAATAGACAGGGTAGATGCAGGTAAGATGTTTCCCTTAGTTGGAGAGTCTAGAACCAAGGGGCACAATTTCAAAATAAGGGATCGAGATGAGGAGAAATTTCTTTACACAGAGAGTTGTGAACCTTTGGCATTCTCTACCTCAGAGGGCTGTGGAAGATCAGTCATTGACTATTTTTAAGCTAGATTTTTAAGATAGAAGGATTTCTGATCAATAACTTAAAGTATATAATGATGACCTGCCAAAATTTAATGCTCCTGCCACATTATTGGTCACCTTACTGCCTGCATTCTCATATTAGTTTTTTCAGAGGAAATAGACATTCCTCTGGATGGAGGGCTCCTATTTCTGAAGAGCCAATTGGATCTTCCAATTTCAGGTGTGACTGAAATCTTATTTGTCAACATAAGAATGTCACAATTGTTACTCTGATTCATGGGTCCATGCTGCCACTGCCATTAGAACTGAATGACCTACAAAAAAATCCTTTAATTTGCCTGAAAAGGGCTAAGCTAGCTGTTGTCATAAGATCAAGGAGCTACACAAAATGTCTTCATGGGACAACTTATTCCTGTAATTTTTTTTGTTGATTGCTAAAGTTTCCTGGTAAGTTTCAGCATTAAGATAAAATTCTTTATCGCTTCAATGTACAATCAGCCACTTCAACCAGTTTCAAGGCCTGAGCTCAATGAATGTTAATCCAATTTTGATTTGGCTGACAATCAAATAGTCCTTAAGTCACATGTCTGTCAGTGGCATCATTTAACTCAATTTGTCAGTCTAGGAGAAAAATATCTCAAACCATTTGTAATAAAATCACAAATGGAAGTTTAAAGAATGTATTTATGATTTAATTACAAATAATGACAGTTTCCCTTTGTGATTTGAGAAGGTAGCAAAATACTTTTTGAGGCCTTGTCCTCCAGTATATGTTGGTGCAGTGCATTGTTGAACTGATGCAACAGGATCACTCTCATAATAGTCCCGGCTTCCAGCTAATTACCGGATACGTTGGTGAAAGGATGTTCCTTTAAGAGTGAGGCATTTAGGATCTCTTTCAGAGCGAGGAAACCATTGCTGGAAAATCTTGCTGCTGAATTAGTCCTCAACAAGTAAAATAGTTATTCTGCCCTCTTCTACGAAGAACTTTTGAATGTTAACAATTTTAGAAATTGTGTCGCATCAGAAGGTATTTAAATAGGCATTTTTAATCGGAGGGTTGATTTTTACAGTGATACCATCTGAATCTTGACTGAGATGATCATCTACAGCAAACTATGGCCCAGACTTTGTTAGAGCCAAGCATTTTGCAATGTGCCCTGTTGTTGCCCTGAGATTTAAGGATTGAGAAATAAACAGTGCAATGGCTGAGAATGAGGATGAATTTTTGTGGGTGAATTCAATGACAAATCAGGTTCAGAAGAATAATATATAAGGAAAGAAAGATTGGATTAATGGAGAGGGAGAAATAAAAAGACAGGAAGGAAAACTTAGGAACAGAAACAGGCTGATAAATGCGAAGCGATGCATTTTGGTAGAACTAACATAGGGGTGAGCTATACGATAAATGGCAGAACCATAAAGGGTGTAGATACGCAGAGGGACCTGGGTGTGCAAGTCCACAGATCCTTGAAGGTGACGTCACAGGTGGAGAAGGTAGTGAATAAGGCATATGGCATGCTTGCCTTTATAAGACGGGGCATAGAGTATAAAAGTTGGGGTCTGATGTTACAGTTATATAGAACGTTGGTTCGGCCGCATTTGGAATACTGCGCCCAGTTCTGGTCGCCACACTACCAGAAGGACGTGGAGGCTTTGGAGAGAGTGCAGAGGAGGTTTACCAGGATGTTGCCTGGTATGGAGGGGCTTAGTTATGAGCAGAGATTGGGTAAACTGGGGTTATTCTCACTGAAAAGACAGAGGATGAGGGGTGACCTAATAGAGGTGTATAAAATTATGAAAGGCATAGATAGGGTGAACGGTGGGAAGCTTTTTCCCAGGTCGGTGGTGATGTTTACGAGGGGTCATAGGTTCAAGGTGAGGGGGGGAGGTTTAACATGGATATCAGAAGGACGTATTTTACACAGAGGGTGGTGGAGGCCTGGAATGCGCTGCCAGGCAAGGTGGTGGAGGCGGGCACACTAGGAACGTTTAAGACTTATCTAGATAGCCACATGAACGGAGTGGGAATGAAGGGATACCAAAGAATGGTCTAGTTTGGACCAGGGAGCGGCACGGGCTTGGAGGGCCTGTGCTGTATTGTTCTTTGTTCTTTGTAGCCCCTCAAGTCTGTTCCACTATTCAGTGAGATTATGGCTGATCTACGACTCAACTCTGTATATTTGCCTTTGCTCCATAATTCCTTAGTACCCATGTTTAACAAAAATCTATCAATATCAGGTTTAAAATTTACAATTGATCGAGCATTAGTTTTCAGTTTTGGAAGAGTTCCAAACTTCCACCACCCGTTTGTTTGGAAATGTTTCCGAATTTCATGCCTAAAGGTCTGATTTCAATTTTTAGACCTAGCCCCTTTAGTATTAGACTCCTCAACCAACATAAATAGTTTGTCTCTCTTTATCCAGTCACTGACACAATGGCCACAATTGTACCACCCCATCCGCCACAGGAGTCAGAGCAGGTGAGGGGCGGAGCATGGGAAGGTCCGTTGACCTTGGGCAGGATTTTAAGGTTTCAGGACAAGCGAGGCCATAAAATCCCACCCAATGTATGTGTTCCCTTACTGCCTATGCTTTATGGAAAGGGATGTGTCTTTTATTATACTTGGAGTGTGTATTTAAATTCAGTAATTAAGCAGCAAGCTTTCGTGAGTTTAGAAATAAAGGTTATTTATTCTCACACACTTACCTTGAATTAACACCAATGTCACATGCTCAATCTCATATACACAGACAAAGATTGTATACAGATAAAGATGGTATACTTTTACAGGCTACAGTTAATTCACTCTCTGATTTATGATTCCTGGTCTCCCACATGGCAGGCTTATGGTTTCTTGAAATGATTTGGCGATTTAAAGTTAAAATGAGGATCTTGTAAGGCAAAGGGTTCACAGCAGATGTGAAGTTTCTTGTCATAGAATATCTAGGAGATTGGTTCTCAGGTGAACTTTAAAACTAGAACAGATTAAGTAATTTTGCTGATTGATGTTTTGCAAATTGTTTCAGACTTTCGTTTTCAGACTGGCTGGTGACTGATGTATCTGCTGGGTCCTGGGGTGCTAATGGTGCAGTCCCTGAAACCATTTTTGATCACATGACCACTGGGTTAACATTCTGAGACCCACACTGTCGAGTTTGGATGTAGGAATCCATTATGGTACAATGGGAAGTTGATAGTGGCCATTGAGTTTTGATCTTTTTGTCCAATATGAAACATGAGACAGGCAATCTGGAAACACCATCGTTTAGGTGTTTCCACATTCTTAAACAATGAGATGTGTGAATTCCACAGGTGAGGTACCCTCGCCTATGTTCATATTTAATTTGGTATTCACTGGAGAATTAATGCTTTTGGTAGTTCAAATCCCAGAAGTCACATGATTTGTGCTAGCCATCTGAATAGCTTGTTTGTTTCCATTTTTTTAAAGTATTGACTGAAAATCCATAATATGACAAGCCTGTACTGATACCTGGACTCCAAGGATTTAATTACAAGGTAAGATTACACAAGTATTGGCTGAAATTTGAAAGGTAAAGGCTAATTTGATCAAAATTTTCAAGATAGGATTGTCATGTCCAGTACAGTTTGAAGTTTAAAGTTTAAAACTTTAAACTCAGAATTTTTCACAGTATGCAAGCATGGTCTAGGGCTTTGTATAGCTGTTGCAGGATTTCTACCCTCGTGTATTGTATTCTTCTAGTTATAAAAGTCAGCATTCAATTAGCTATTTTTATTATTTCTTGTACCAATAAATTATATTTTAATGATCTAAGTATTTAGACCTACAAATCATTTTGGACTTCCACTGTTCCTAGCCTTTCACCATTTAGAAAATACTCTGTTTTATCGTTTCTAGGTACACAGTGGACGATTGAAAACCATTTGCCACAGTTTCAATTACAAATACAACAGTTTCAATTGAAAACCATTTGCCACAGTTTTGGCCATCCACTTAATCTATCAATACCTCTGATTTTATGCTTCCATTTGCACTGTTTACAATGCTACCTTTCTTTATGTCATTGGCAAATTTAGTAATGTGACTTTGATATAAAAAGTAGGGGAATATGTGAATTAATACTGGTTATGTTTAAAATCTCCAGAAAGAAAATACACAGCCTAAGGAAATCACACTCCATACTTATAATTTTTGACTTTATGGGCCAGAGAGGTTGCTTGGCAGTCATCAACAATTGTCATGGTGTTAAAGGGTATTAGAAGATTAGTTGAACAATGCTACTGGAAAGTGGCTAATTGAACCTCAATTATGGTTGAATTCTTAGAACCCCATAATTCAAAGTCTAATTAGTAAACATTTATAGAGTCATGAGATAATCATAGATGGCCAGCATGGATTTGTTAAAGGCAAGACTGATATGGATGATATAAGCATTTTATTTTAACTGGTGCCTAAATATAGTTCAAAAGAGTGCAATACATGTCATTTTAATGTACTTTTAAGATTGTGTGTCATGTGTCTTGCAGGAATAAGGTAACAATAACTCAAATGATATGGTGAATCTCATCAATAAAGTTGTCGGATAAATGGGAAAGAAAGAATAAGGCCGACATTCTGCAACCAACAAGGTCAGTTTTTGAAATACGCTTACCTGAAAGTGGAATCAGAAGAACCAGGCACGTACCCAAATTAGAAGAATGCAGGCTACTTTCCTCCCTTGCTCAGCCACCATCCCCTACATTGCTTAGCAGTCCGCAATTTCTTCCAATTTCCTCAAACTAGCTAGCGATTCTATCTCAACCACCAATCTTCCCCAACTCCAGGTCACTGATTGCCTCTTCTGCCTAATGATTTCCATCCCCATTGCCACTGACCTCCCATCCAGTTAACGAGTCCCCCTCGCCATTGATATACCATCCTTCCACCTTCGCTGGTCTTCTAACCTGAGGGCCACTGTCATGCCAGCAACAACCCAAACTTCAAGGGTACTTTACCAGCTAATCTGCCTCTGCAGGTTGCCATCTTTATGGAAGTGAGCCCAAAGACCTAATATTGAGGATGCCTTGGGCCTCACTATTTGGAAACAGGGCCAGCACTCATCATTCCCTGTCTGCCCAAAAATGATGTGGAGATGCCGGCGTTGGACTGGGGTAAACACAGTAAGAAGTTTAACAACATCAGGTTAAAGTCCAACAGGTTTATTTGGTAGTATGTGTGGCTTTTGCTACCAAATAAACCTGTTGGACTTTAACCTGGTGTTGTTAAACTTCTTACTGCCCAAAAATGGCCACACTAAAATTTCTCGGCCAATAGCTTTCATCACAACCTTCTCAGATAGCCCAACTAGGTTGTGCAGGTGATTGAAGCCACTCAACTTGATCACCTGATTTTTATCCTACATAGTATATACATTGCATATGTACATGCATAAATTACCATTTTTGCAGTCTATATCATAAATGATGTCGCCATCATCATCCTCCTTTTGGCATTTAGGTAATTTAAGCACCACGTTAAAGGTTACATTTGCTCTAACCAGAGTAGGCCCATCATTAGTCAAGTGGGCCACAACCTTTCCTCCTGAAAGAAAAAACAGAAGACTTGAACAGAAAAAAACAATATTTCTCAGTTTCTCATGCGGATGTGGTTCGAGCTATAAACAATGAGTAAAAGTGTAAACTGAATTACAAAGAATGTATTTGAGAATTCACTATCAATAGTGAACGGAGGAAACTTTCTCATATAGCTTCCCAAGGAGAAGTAAAACCTTTCAGAATTAATTACAAACATAAACCACAATAAATAACTCTGCTTTATAATGCAAGGAACATTGCTTGTCCCCTGTTGTAAGGCAATTAGAATTGCAAGGGTTTGGTATCGCAAGTCAGAAGGTTCAACTTATCATATTCTTCAAACCGAGAAGATCATTAGATAATGTCTTCTTTGAAGAATTGTGGGTTCCAGTAAAATATATTTTAGGACATTGATGCTACCTCTGTGAACCTAAGAGCACAGGCAAGAAATTGGTCATCGTTGCAGAAAATGGATCAAATTAGGAAGTTTGCAGGCTATGCCCTGTGCCCCAGGATGCCTGAAAAATGTGGAATTCCATTTTGGCCTTGGATCATTTAAGGGGAAGCGATGACCAGGTGCTATTATCGCTAGACTGTTAATCCAGAAGCTCAGCTAATGTTCTGGGGGACCCAGGTTTGATTCCCGCCACGGCAGATGGTGGGATTTGAATTCAATAAAAAATATCTGGAATTAAGAATCTACTGATGACCATGAAACCATTGTTGATTGTCAGAAAAACCCATCTGGTTAATTGATGTCCTTTAGGGAAGGAAATCTGCTGTCCTTACCCGGTCTGGCCTACATGTAAGTCCAGAGCCACAGCAATGTGGTTGACTCTCAACAGCTCCCGGGCAACTAGGGATGGGCAACAAATGCTGGCCAGCCAGCAACATCCATGTCCCATGAATGCCTATAAAAAAAAGGTGGCCATGTATGTACTAAGGGTGGGGTCTAATTTCTGTCAGATCTTCCTGGTATGAATGAGGCCCAAAAACCAGGAGGAGCAGGGATACCCGCCCAAACGCCACTGTATCCCTGCTGACCAGTCTAGCCATTATCAGCACTTTCCCCATCTTCTTCCCAAACCCCAGCACCCACCAGTGGGCTGCTGTCAGCAAAACAAGAGGCCTGAAATTCATTTACTGAAATGAGTTGTGTGTTTGTGGAGTGTAACAGGCAACCGCAGTTCATTTAAATTATTGAAATATGGCCTGAGGCCCAATTTCAAGCCACCCTTAGGCATTCTGGTTGGGGCCTCACACCACGCCAAGAACAAAGAACAAAGAACAATACAGCACAGGAACAGGCCCTTCGGCCCTCCAAGCCCGCGCCGCTCCCCGGTTCAGGATTGAATCCTGAATCCAGGATCCCCGCCCAATTTTCCAGCCTATCTACATCCTAATATCCTATCCACCGAGCTGTCCCTCACAGCTACGATGCTTTGTTCATCACGCCAATGCTAATTCAGGCCCATTATATTAAGATACTGAACTTATCCTAAAACATCACATCAGCTGGACTTTTTCCAATAGCATAATTAACTCAAATAAATCATTAATAGGTTTTAGATGAGTGAGTTAAGTCACATTACATAGCACTTTCAGAAAGATATTTATTGTGTAACCTCTCATTTTTTAATTGTGTTTGGAAGATCTGTTTAAGGGTTGACGTAAATTAATTTTGTTTAGGTTATAATGTGTGCGGTAACTTAAAGGGGCTGACTTGTGTGGGGGATTGCATGGGAATTTTCATGTTGCTACATGGCTAAGGGTTTAAACAAAACCTTGAATATATATAACACCCACCAAGTCACCTCAGACATTGAAGGTATTATAGATTCCAAATAGATCGAAGAGCTCACTGGCACCTATGAGGCACTGTGGGCCATCAGCTGCAAAAAAACTGTATTTCACCACATACTGTAACCCAATGGGTCATCATATCCTTCACTTGACCATTACTATTAAACTAGGCATCGGCCCTGGTTCAATGAGGAGCACAAGGGCATGCCAGAAACAACAACATGCATTCCTAAAAATGAGGCATCAACTTCATGTAGCTACAACCCAGGACTACATGCATGCCTCCCTGCCGTATGTTTCTTGTGGTGGGGTGGAGGGGAGAGGGGATGGGGGGATCGACGCACCATTGGCCGGCAGCGGGATCTTCTGATCCCGCCATTGTAAATGGGATTTCCCATTGATTTCATCCCAAGACGTTGGGGAATCCGCAGCAGAGATGCACCATCGGCGGGAACTTGATATGAACAGCTGGAAAGTTCTGGCCAAGGCTGAATTATTTGCAACCGTGTTCAGCCAGAAATGCCGAGTGGATGACACATTTTAACCTCTTCCTGAAGTCCCCAGCATCAAAAAATGCCAGTTTTCAGCCAATTTGATTCACAGCACATGATATCAAGATACTGGTTACAACAAAAACTATGGGTATTGATAACATCCCTGCTGCAGTACTGAAATCTTGAACTTCAAAATTAGCTGCATTCTTAACCAACAGGCAATACAGATAGGACAGTGGTGCCTACCTAATAATGTGGAAAATTGCCAATGGTTGTCCTCTCTATGAAAATCAGGCATATCCAAACTGGCCAATTATTGCCCCATCAGTCTACTCTCAATCACCAACAAAGTGACGGAAGGTGTTACCAACAGTGCTGTCACGAGGCACTTAATCATCGATAACCTACTCAGTGATGCTCAGTTTGGATTCAGCGAGGTCCACTTGGCTCCAGGCCTTATTACAGATTTAGTCCAAACATGGATAAAGGAGCTGAAATCAAGAGGTGAGGTCAGAGACACAGCCCTTGACATCAAGGCAGCATCCAACTGAGTATGGTATCAAGGAGCACTGGCAAAAATGATGTCAATGGGAAACAAGGGGAAAAAGCTCCACTGGTTGGGGTCATACCTTCCACAAAGGAAGATAGTTGTGGTTGTTGGGGGCCAATCATCTCAGTCCCAGGACATTGCTGCAGGAGTTCCTCAGAGAAGTCTCCGAGGCTTAACTATCTTCAGCAGTTCCACCTATGACATTCCTTCCATCAGAAGGTCAGAGGTGGGGATGTTCTCTGATAATTGCCCAGTATTCGGTACCCTTTGCAATGCTTCAGAAACTGAAGCAATCATTATCTTCATGTGGAAAGACATGGACAATAATTCGGCCTGGTATGATAAGTAGCAATAATACTCATACCACATAGATCATACAATGATCATCCCCAACAAGGGAGAATTTAACCATCTCTTCCAGACGTTCAACAGCATTACCATTGCTAAATCCCCCATGATCAACATCCTGGAATTGCCATTGACCAGAAACGTAAATGGACAAGCCATATAAATACTGTGACTACAACAGCAGGTCAGAGGCTGGAATTCTATGGTGAGTAACTCACGTCCTAATTCCCCAAACCCTGTTCACTATCTACAAGATACAAGTCAGAGGTCTAATGGAATACTTTCCACTTGCCTGGATGAGTGCAGCTGAAACAACACACAAAATTCAACACCATCCAGGATAAAGCAACCTGTATATTCAGTACTTTATCCATCATCCAAACTATTCACTCCCTTCACCTCGAGTGCACATTGACAGCAGTGTGTTCCATGTACAAGATGCACTGCAGCAATTTGCCAAAGCTCCGTTCACAGCACCTTTTAATCAGAGAACGCTATCATCTAGAAGAACAAGTAGATGCATATGTGCACCACCAGCTGTAAATACCCCTCCAAGCCGTACACCATCCTGATGTGGAGCTATATCACTGTTCCTTCACTGTCACTGGGTTAAAATCCTGGAGCTCCCTTCTTAACAGCACTGCAGGTAAACTCACATCACATGGACTGCAGTGGTTCAAAAGATGGCTCACCTGAACCTTCTCCAGGAGCACTCACATCCCCAGAGTGAATTTAAAAACTAATCTTTAACTGAACAGAATTCAATGACCACCTGGGAAAAAGCTTTCGAGCAGAAGCAAGATCTGGAGAACAAAAAGTTGAACAGAAATTTCCACTTCAAGTTCTTACCTTTCCAGCAGTTTTTCCATCGGGCATCATTTTTTTTCCAATAGGGATAGATTTGCTCGTTCCAGAGATTACTGTCAGGAAGCCACCCAGCAAGATGACTAGAGTGCGGCGAGAATAATAATTTGCGACCACCGGTTAACACATCTCGGAAACCTGAAAACAAGAAATGCAGTTAGTCACCTTCAAGGATGAGAAATGCAACAAAGCTGAACAGTTATCAGGCACATTCTACTTTAGTTGCATTAAATATCTGCAAATGTTCCCCCATTCTTATATCCTCATAGTAATTTTCTCGATATTTTGCATGAATGAAGTAGAGTATATTTCCCTTTTCCAATATGTCTGTTTTTCCCAAAAATGTACTTCATGCATAAAATTTGTTAAGGTATATTATATAACAAATTTCAAATTTGAAAGTGAAATACAGATCACTTCCTTTCAATACAGTATGTTGCACTCTGAGATGCCTCACTTGTCTTTACAGGTTATATTTACAGTGCATATTTACATTCTCTGTTGCATAACAGCCAGAGGGTTTTACATGGGTTCCAATCCCTTGGTATACAATGGTGGGTGAGTCTTAATCTGTGACCTTTCTCCATTGACTCCTTAGGCCAGCTGCCCTAAGCTTCAGTGCATACTTGCACTTTAGCACGCAACCCTGGACCCTGAACTATTCTAACTTTACTCTCTTAAAAGTGGAAACTTATACTGTGACTGTTTCAAAGGGAACCACTTAACATCACCACCCTCCACCACGTCCCCCCCCCCCAACCCCACCCCCCCCACCCCCCCGGACAAATAAGCTGCATTTCTTCAGATGGGATGGGAGCCTAGGCATAGTATCAATGGATATTTGACTGTGAAGAGATATCACAACAAAGCTCAATTTCATCTTCAACCAACATCCCACATGCAGAACTTTTCATTGGAGTTGTGAATATGATCAGGAGCTGAAACTCTGCCTGCTTTTGCAGACTCTGATTCAATTGCTGAGGCTGATTCTATTGTCCTCATCATGACCCTTGTTACCATGAATTTAGCTTGACTGACTTGACATATACCAACTAGGGAAATGAGGAAGAAAACCAGAAAAGTGGACTAGTTCATATGTGGGAATTGGCCTGACTTGCTTGATGGATAATTTATTTTGCTTTTTAATTATACATTGCAAATATTAGACTATTCAAGAGTGGGTGCAGTGTAAAGCCCCTAATATGAGTGAGTTATAACCAATAAATTGTGAACAAGCTGACTGCAATTTTGAGACTAATGAGCTGAACAGATCTGATATAAGATTAATGATGCACAGCAAAAAAAGACCGTCCTGGCAAGGGAGGAATGGCAGGCGGGCTGGGGGTGATGGACAATCACAATGGCTGGAGGCCCTGGTGTGGCAATGGCCCAATCTTTGTGGGTCTTATGACCACAGCAGATGTAATTTTCTGAGCAACCAAATCCCAGAGGGAAAATTGCTAATCATACCTTTTTTTAATTCTGGAAATGGCAAGAAACATACTGATCTCAGAAGTAGTGAGTTCCAGTAACATTTTAGGATTTAAAAAAAGGATTTATTAAAGGGCGGCATTGTGGCACAGTGGTTAGCACTGCTGCCTCACAGCGCCAGGGACCCAGATTCAATTCCGGCCTCGGATCACTCTCTGTGTGGAGTTTGCATGTTCTCCCCATGTCTGCGTGGGTTTCCTCCGGGTGCTCTCGTTTCCTCAAACTGTCCTAAGATGTGCAGGTTAGGTTGATTGGCCATGCTAAATTGACCTTGGTGTCAGGGAGTTAGCCAGATAAATATGCAGGGTTACGGGAATAGGGCTTGGGTGGGATTGTGGTCAGTGCAGACTTGATGGGCCAAATGGCCTCCTTCTGTACTGTAGGGATTCTATTCTTGGATGCTATGATTAACAAGGCAAGAAACAAGTTTAAAGTTAAAGTTTATTTATTAGTGTCACAAGTAGGCTTACATTAACACTGCAGTGTTAACCGTGAAAATCCCCTAGTCGCCACACTCCAGGTACACTGAGGGAGAATTTAGCATGGCCAATACACCTAACCAGCACGTTCTTTGGACTATGGGAGGAAACTGGAGCACCCGGAAGAAACTCATGCAGACATGGGGAGAATGTGTCAGACTGCACACAGACAGGGATCCAAGCTGAGATACGAACCCGGGTCCCTGGCGCTGTGAGGCAGCAGTGCTAACCGCACACAAAATTAAAGTTACACAGTTAAAACAGTCTTACAAAACATCCACAAAAGAAACTGTCAATCAAAACACGCAAGTAAACACCTTCTTGACAATACACTCTGAAAGATTTTAAACCATCTAAAAGTCAAGTAATATTACCAAGGCAAGCCAGTTGTCACTTCAGTAAAGGTATACTGCACAACTTTTCACTCACTTCTACTTTGTTGTGGAAATCCAAAAAATATTCAGAAACAATACTACTTTCTGAAACAAGATTTTCCTGGTTTCTGGATGGTTGCTTCAGATTTGGCACCTTCTCTCAGCATATGGCTGGTCTCAGTACATCTGCCCTACATGGCCAGCTCACTCATCTTTCCTTAAACATCCTATTTTCCTTTCATCTTCAATTCCATTGTCCTCAGCATTTCTTTGAATTTATGTTTTCCTATTGCCTCCCCTTTTGAGTTAAATAAAGTTTAATAACCTTCTCTTGTTTACTTATGAAACCTTTGTAAATTGTAAAAATGTCTTACTCCCCTTTAAAATTTAACAGCTGTAAAACCAAATCCCTATTTATCTCCTTATGCAAATTTTAAACCTAACCTATTTACCTATAAATCCACTTCACCATAGCATTCCTCTTACAAATGTGTGCATTTAGCATCTTTACCCCTTTTATCTCTCAACTCTCCCAGAGAAATTGTCTCTATTAATCTTTCCCCAACTTAATCAAATTATTTACACACAGACACACAGCCTTCTTTACAGAATAACACAATAGTTCCCAAAAATATTTGTTTAAAAAATCCATCCTAACAATGGGGTCTGCAAGAGCAATTATTTGGATCCCACTGCTATAATTTCAAATTTATATTGATTGGGCCTCTTTGGCACTACTGCCTATGGAAGTAGTCCATCAAAAAATACACTTTAGTTCCTAGGACACTTAATTGCATATTAAAAAGGGGTTACCATCTTTAAAAAAGGTGGATTATTTAGACACATTTAGATTTAGACATTTTCAAAATGTCACTGATTTCTTCATCAGCTTCAATGAGGTGGTGAGTCAGTGGCCTCAATTTTGTAGACCACCTATTTAATGAAAGTGAGGCACAAGGATTAATATTAGGATGGCCTCAGGCCTCACTATTTGGGCAGGAGAACAGCACCCGCCACTCCCTGCTTGCCCAATTTGGCCACACTCCAATTTCTAGGCCATTTCCATAATGCCCTTCGCAAATTATGCATAACAGCCCAAATAGATTGTCAAGTAATTGAAGCCACTGAGTTTTATTCTACATTTTCTTTTTCACTTTGCAAAGTACAACTTACTATTCTTGCAGTTTATATCATAAATTCTGCCATGATTATCATGCTGCTCAAGATCTCAGGTGGTCTTTGAATTCTACACAATAAAAAAGGAGCAACGCCTTCTATATCTAAATCTTGAAGCTTGAAATCTGCTGTTTGTGTGTTCAGTAACCTCATCCACACTCCAGAATCTTTCTCTGATTTAATAATATCATCATGTTATAGATGTTATAGGAACGGTGGTGGAAACTAATGCTGTTGTGATGTTGTGGTCATTATCGGGCAGTAGAAGTGAAAATCAACCCTATTTTTTCCACCCAGCTCTTACAACCAAGTAGCTATTACTGAAGTCTAACTAGCCTCTACTTTCTGTAACACATTACTTTATCCATCCCACTTGGAAGCCTGCAGCATTAATGTATCCACATCAAAAAGGAAAGTATAGGAAAGGTGAACACAGACACAGATGTTACTGCCAGTACTGTGATAAAGGGGTATGCCCTTTTACTAACTATAAAAGTATATCAAACCTTTAAATAACTATGAACTTATAAACAAGATTGAGTTAAAGTTCATCAGATACTGTCCAACTAGGCGTAAAAAAATGCTGTAATCATATTCATGTGACTGTCAGATGACTGAACATCCACAGGACATTAACAATGAAAACTTGGCACTGTAACATGATCAAATACAAAAACTTTTAACATAAAGTTTAGAACTGTAGATGTAGTTATGTAATGCCAGTTATTTTTATAAGTTACAAATGAAATAAAAGTTATCAAAAGCTGTGGTCTGACTTAATTTTAAAGTTACAGTGTTTGATGTAGTTTTTATACCACAGTGCTGAAAAGGTGTCTGCAGCAGAGCTAAATGGTTACTTTGTTCATTTATATCACTGTGGAGTGGCAAGGGTAGAGCTGTGTACATTTACAAAAAACACTGGAACACAGTATGACTTATCAGCTTTTGACTCAGGCCGACATTTCTTCACTGTCCCATCAGTTCACATCAATTTTTGAAAATGGCATTGTATCAACTGACATTTTTTTTTAAATGGCCTTGCTGATGCAAAACAAAATAAACTGATGTGATGGAAGTATTTTCCTGAAGCCCTCTACCAGCCTTTGTCATTGGCACCAAATGTTCAAATGGCAGTGGAATCTCTGATCGTGAAGGACCATCAACAGGTTTCATATAGGTAGGGTTTGGTCCGATACTAGTACAAACCTGCACCAAGCAGGCATTGATGTCAATATTGCTACTAAAGAGCATTGGACTATTAAGCCTGTAATTATACTACTGCTCCTGAGATGATTGTGATGCATTGTTGACACATCCTCGTACTGACTGGTATCGAGATGTCACACAATGCAACTGTGCATGCATTCCAATGCACCTGTAGTTCTCTTGTGCCCAGGAGCTAAGGCTAAGAAAGAAAATCTAGAGGTTCTGTTGTTTTGGCATTAAAACAGATTTCACATGCCGTTTTCCAGGAAGTCGGTTCAATGGAGAAGGACGCACTCTGGCACTTGACTAGAGCGGTTCCACTTCAGACACTTAACCTTTTAATCTAGGCAGGTACTGAGGCAGGCACATCATCACAAGTTCCACCTTTCAAATGTGACATCAAACCAAAGCCTTGTCTCAGGTAGACCTAGAATCATAGAATCCTTACAGTGCAGAAAGAGGCCATTCAGACCATGGAGCCTGCAGCGACAACAATCCTACCCAGGCCTTATCCCCATAACCCCCTACGCAGGGGAGTTCGTCCTGGTGTATAGGGTAATATTTATCCAGCAACCAACATCACTAAATCAGGTCACCTGATCATTTTCACATTTTTGCTTTACAACCTTGTTTTGCATGAATTAGCTGCGGCATTTCCTATATTACATAGAATCCCTACAGTGCAGAAGGAGGCCATTCTGCCCATTGAGTCTGCACCAACTCTCCGACAGAGCATTTTACCCATGCCCAATCCCTGCTATCCTGCATATTTACCCCACTAATCCCCTCAACCTACACATCTTGGGGCAATTTAGCATGGCCAATCTAGCTAACCTGCACATCTTTGGACTGTGGGAGGAAATCCACGCAGACACGGGGGGGGGGTGGGGGGTGGGGGGAATGTGCAAACTCCACACAGTGACCCAAGCCTGGAGTCGAACCTGGGTCCCCTGTGAGGCAGCAGTGCTAACTAGTTACTGGTTATTACATAGTTAATCATGCATTGGCTGTAGAGGTCACGAAAGTCTTTATTTCTGTTCTTCTGTTTAGCAAAGTCTTTTATGGGAATAGCAGACGCTTTGGGTTGAGGTCGCTCGAACAGATCAGAACCTGACACCTGAGCTTTGCTCTCACCTCAGCAACCGACATCATTTCAAATCAACATCGCAACTGTTGCAAGTCAAAAAACAAACCCACACATTAACCCTGTTGGGTTAACACAGTTTAAAATACAATATACACATTTTCATACAAACTTTTTTAACAGCGAAACACAACAATATTTGAATGATGCCCTCCTGGCAAGTTAAAAAAATAAAACATCTTACGTCTGCGAGCAACTGTTTCGAGGGCTGTGAGCAGGAAGACAGTTCCAAACAGTGCCAAGCACAAGCCTCTCATGATGACCACGGATCCACACTTTTACCAAACTCCAAGTGGAGACACTGAATTGCTCACTGCGGCAACTGACTGTAAATACAGCAATTACACTCTTAGTGCAACCCCACCGCGCCCCTCACCGAGTGCGTCTTAATTTTGTGAACTCGTCATGTGCTCAGTTAATAAAATGCACCTATTAAAAACTGAAGATCAGCTCCCGGCTCCCGCCCAATCTCAAGACTCTGAATCATCCCGAGTGATCTGCTTATGACTTTAGGGGAAATGTTGTTGGTGCAGCAACGGCAGGGAATAAGGCAGAAAGTGGGGATTGCTGCTCTGCACCAGGACAAAGAACCACACACTACTGTAGCACAGGGTATTCCCAAAGCCTAAGGCTCTATTCATAACTGGGACTACACAAAAGCATTATTCAAATTGAGATGTTGTTTCCAATTGTGATTAGTAAACCATTCAAAGCAAGAAATGTAATACATGGTCCTGGAGGTGATATTGGAGTGGAGTATTTGACATCACAAAAAAAAGTTGTGAAAACTTAGAATTCTCAGCAGATTTTTAGATGGATCATAAATAGAATTTACAGCAGAGACATAGAGATTGTAAATAGAACTTTCAACAGACAGATATAAATAAATTTTTCAGCTGATATATAGATCATAAATAAATGTTGACAAATTCGGAGAAATTAGTTACCACAGAAATCCTACAGTACAGAAAGAGGCCATTTTGGCCCATCAAGTCTGCACTGACCACAATCCCACCCAGGCCCTACCCCCATATCCATATACCCACTAATCCCTCTAACCCACACATCTCAGGACACTAAGGGGCAATTTTAGCATGGCCAATCGACCTTACCCGCACATCTTTGGCCTGTGGGAGGAAACCAGAGCACCCGGAGGAAACCCACGTTGACACGAGGAGAGTGTGCAAACTCCACACAGACAGTGACCTGAGCCGGGAATCGAACCCAGGTCCCTGGAGCTGTGAAGCAGCTGTGCTAACCACTGTGCTACTGTGCCGCCCCTATAAACAGTGCCACTGAAAATGATTCTTCTAAAACCAACTTTGGAGAAATGGCTTGTGGGGTTGGGTTCATTTTAAAATTATACCATATTGTGAGGGTCATGTAAAGGTACATTTTGGAGCCCCTGCAGTTTTACTACAAAATGATGCTAAATGCTGGCTACTTAACTGGTGTCAAATCCCCTCACATGATTATGAAAAGGCATGTTTGCAATGATGATATTTGAACAATTGAAAGGATGGTGAGGCACCATGTATTACCAGGGTGTAGCTGTTTTTTTAGTCGGGGTTTTGTGGCAGTGATGGCTTCCCTAGCTCTGTGCCGGAAGCTATGGGTTCAAGTCCCACTTCAGGGATGGGATTTTCTGGCCGCGCTCAACCCAAAGCTGGAAAATCCCACCCAAGGTCTACGGACGTTTGCATGGCCCGTGTCCCACCTGCTATGATTCCTGTGGCGGGCAGGACAGAAAAATCCCGCCCCAGGACTTGGTGGCCTTGGAAAGTATACTCATGGCCAGAAAGGTTAATTATCAGCCTGTAAACCCTTCCAATGTACCTGATGGCAGGTGCTAAGAGTGGGAGAGTCTTCTTGTCAGCCATGCTACAGAAAGCAACTGCAAACCACTGCAGTACTTTGCCAAGCATAATCATGAAGCAATGCAATGGAAGTCCATGGCTGCCAATGCTCTCATAGGGCATGGTACCTGGAGAAAGAGATGTCTTTTACTGGTGCCATTCCTCTACCATTTATATGTCAACCCATGAATACACAGGTATTCCAATATGTCCCACCAATCCAGCATCAGTTGATTTTCCTAGGTATTGTTACCTGTGACTGATATTTTTGGTTGTGTACAGCAAATGTGATTTTTTTTTACATTTGTTGATAGATATTCTCTATTATACTTTGCTTATCAGTCAAATAAAATTTGTCACCATTCCCATAGAGACCCCTAACTTTTAAACAGATATTTGAATTCCAGTGACCGATTGAAAAGATCAGATAGATTTTCAATCATCAATCTCACGACTCCCGCCTACACTCTCCCGATCTGGGTCATTGCAGGACAAACTCAACTGCAACGTGAGCGGGTGCAGCCAGATGGAGTAACGATGGAGCTTAGAACCCTCATGCTCTTTGAGTTCAGAGCAGTTGAGCTGCCAGGGAGGAGGAAGAGTGTGCCTGCGCTAATGGTGAAATGGGAGCAGCAGACAAATATGAGAATCCTCAAGACACACAGTCATTCCTCAAGTCTCAAGTGAGTAATCAAGGTTCCATTCTTTATACCCTGTAAAGCATCAATGCCCAATCTCCCTTCCCTTGTAGACAAAGCAGCTGAACAGCCTGAGGGAGACTTCAAGGACCCCACCATTGAATAAGAGACACAGCTGCCACCCACACCCTGCACCAGCGCAGACACTCACACCGCAGTGAACTCAATAAGTAGGCAGGCTCCTGGGTCACTCACTGGTGAGCACCTTACAGCTGAAGATCCACAGCAGGTGGAGGAAGGAACATCCCAGAAAATAGTAAAGTTTATTTATTAGTCACAAGTAAGGCTTACATTAACACTGGAATGAAGTCACTGTGAGATTCCCCTAGTCGCCACACTCCGGCGCCTGTTTGGGTCAATGCACCTAACCGGCATATCTTTCAGAATGTGGGAGGAAACTGGAGCACCCAGAGGAAACCCACGCAGACACGGGGAGAACGTGCAAACTCCACACAGACAGTGACCCAAGCCAGGAATCAAACCCGGGCCCCTGGCGTTGTGAGTGCTAACCACTGTGCTGCCCCAAAGCTTAACCTCAGGCTCCAGCGAGAAATGGCACTCGGAGGAATGCACGAGGCCAGGACTCTGCTGGGCCCCTGGCCGATGACATGCCCCTGGGTCCGGTCATCCCAGAGCTGATGGAACTGCAAAGGCAGAGTTGCGAGCAAGAGGAAGGCAAGACAGCATCCCTCCTCACCTGCAAGGCCAACTGGAGGAATCCCATCGCCTTCTTTCCGAGGAGGTTGTTCCATCACTGTAGTGCACCAAGGCCAACACTGCAAGGGTGGCGTCTGCAATGGAAACCTTGGTGCAGGACATGTACTCCATGGCAGGGGAGGTCTGCACCATGGTTCAGCTCATGACCATCAACTGCATGGTGCAAGCACGAGTGGGAATTCACGAGTGTCCACGCCAGAGGACAGTGGGGCTTCTGGACCTCACTTCACCTGCCCCTCTGTCCGATGGAGGAGCACTGGGGCCATTGGGCTCCCAAAAGAATGAGGATCATCTGGGGCACAGCCCGGAGCCTTCCAACCAGGAGACCTTGGGGGTGGCCAACCGATCTGACTCCCACCTCCCCAACTCCCTGTGAGTAACACACCTCCACATCAAGTAGTGCACAGCAACACCCATACTGACCAAAAAAAGGCCAGGACCTGTAAGGTCCAGGCCCATGAGGGGATGCCCACCAAGATCATTTCAGGCAACAGGGCTTGGAAGCCAGCAAGCCTCCTCAACCTCAGCTGTGGATCCTGGAAAAGCACCCAGACCTAATGGGAGGATAAGGGAGGGGAAGCTATATAGGCACCTAGTTGTCATGGGCGAAAGTAGGCACAAGTGTAAAAAAGACACCAATGTCTATAGTTCTAGAATAGATATTCACTTTGAGAGCCTTCACCGTGTAATTTGGTGTCGGAAGCTATGCGAATCCCTGTGCACACCTAGCGTTTCATCCCTGATGAGTGTGAGAATGACTGTGCAATGTCTCACCCACACTGAATAAACTATAGACGCCCACCGCGAGTGAAAGGTGAAACTGAAGAGCTGAGCACGTACCCCAAAGTGACCTGCAGTACCTGCTGCTCATCTGAATCGGGTTATGAAGCTCACCCTGTGCCTGTTCATTGGGAGGGAACATTCAGCTCTCTGTTAGGCAGGAGTCAGACATACCGCTGAGGATGAGAGGAACATCGCTCTGTCCTCGCAGCAAGTCTAAAGTCATCATGTTCCTGCAGAGTCCGGCCAATGGCTTCAGCCCCCAGCCCATGCAGATGTGCAAATTAGTTGGATGATGCTGGCACCACATTCTTTGTTTTACCCGACACCTCAGGGAGGGGTGGAGGGGGAGGGGGTCGGCGGGGGGGACTTAAAACGAGATGTTATAAGGGCCTCCCTTGTTGGGTGGCCCATTCAATCCCAGTCCATAGTCCTGCCTTCCTCCTCCTCCTTCTCCTCCTCGGCTTTGTCATGTCCACCTCCCTCCTCAACATCATCCTCACTGAGGAGATGCAGCACTCGCCCATTCCATCCTGTTCCAGGTGGTCTCCTGTCTGCAGCACTAAGTTATGGAGCGTGCAGCGCACCACAATAATGCAGGAGACCCTCCGGGGGCTGTATTGTAGACCAGGCACCGATCCAGGTACTGGAACCACATCTTCAGCAATCCAATGGCCTGCTCCACCAGCTCGCACATTGAAGCCTGAGCCTCATTGTATCGAGTCTCACTGGTGTTTGTGGCCTCCGTGCTGGCGTTATCAGCCACTTTTTGAATGGGTACCTCTTGTCCCTGAGCAGCCATCCTCCAGCTGCTGCTCCCATTCAATGGCGGCTGGTATTTGCGAGCGACCCAAGATATAACTGTCATGGGAAATGGGCACACACCCGCATGAAGCACATTGTGTGGTCACCGATGAGTTGGATGTTGAGGGAGTGGAATCCCTTGCAGTTCATAAATCACGCTGCCTGCCACAATGGTGACCTAAGAGTTGGTAGTGTGAATGGCACTTTGGACCTTGGGCCTCCCTGCTATGAGGGTGAAGCCCATGTCCCTGGCTTCCTGGCTCGCCTGATCCTGGTTCAAGTTTATAAACATCTCTGCCCTTGCATACAGAGCATCTGTGACCTTCCTGATACATTTGTGAGTGGCAGTCTGGGAGATGCCACAGAGGTTCCCCATGCTGCCCTGAAAGGAGCTGCTGGTGAAATGTTTAGTGTGGCTTTGACTTTAAGGGCCACAGGCATTGGGTGTCCTCTAGTTCCAAGGGGTGTCAGCTTGTGGCAGCGGTGGTCCACTGTCCCCCGGGATAGACACAGCCTTCTCCAGCACTGAGGCTCAGACAGCTGAAGGTATGAGCATCTTCATTAGAGGATTCTAGGCCAGTACTGTCTGAGAGGTTAATCCTGTGCTCCCTGGACCGCTGCAGGCCTCTGGTCCTGGGCAAATGCAAGACGCCTTTGTCTCTGCTGCTGGTCAATTGCGATTAGCAAAAGGCCAATTCCACAGGCTCCATGATTCTCCTGAACATGCACTGAAAGAGTGAGGACACCACAGTGAGCTATGAGGAGTCCTACCACAGCCCTGACCCTCATCCCTCCATGCCTCTGTGAGTTCCACCCAAGATGTGGAGATGCCAACGTTGGACTGAGGTGGGCACAGTAAGAAGTCTCACAACACCAAGTTAAAGTCCAACAGGTTTATTTGGTAGCACAAGCTTTCGGAGTGCTGCCCCTCACCTGATGAAGGAGCAGCGCTCTGAAAGCTCATGCTACCAAATAAATATGTTGGACTTTAACCTGGTGTTGTGAGACTTCTTACTGTGACTTCCACCCAAGTGCCTCACATTCACTGAGTGAATATCTGCTCTTCTTCCAAATATCCACTCTGAGACTACAGCCACCTCCCCACATTATTTCCCTTGTTCACCACCAGAGTGAATAGCATTAAGCCTCCATTTTCTCATGGCATCTGACCCGTCCATTCCTCCCCAGTACGAAGAGAGTGATCCCCACCCCCGGACCCGAGCTGTACTTATCTGTGTCCCCTGTGTTCTCCCTGGTTCCCAGTGAGTATTGGACAGGCAGAAATGGCTGCCTGAGCGCTCATCTCTGATATCCCCTCAGAGGTGATGGTGCCAGGTTCATGCTTATGTCGAGCTGTTGTAAGTGGTGCCAGTGTGATGTCACACAAGCCCCTGCTGAATATTTGGTGTGGGCTCAATATCTGGAGTAAGTGCTCGCTAATGAGATGCTAATATATTAAAATGAGGTTCCTAACATTCCGCAACACTCTGCCTGCAGGCTTGGTCCACAATTGCAAAATGTGATCTTGCCGGTGAGAACCATGTTTTTCAGAACTCTCTGGATTTTGAGTGCTTGTCGCCATTGCCGCACACGGAGACCCTGGGCTCAAGATTCCACCCAATGTCTATTTTGTGTTCTATACATCTCATTTGAAAATCCCATTTCTGAATCATGTAATATCCTAGGAGCCAATTAAATAGTTGCACTTTAACAGTCATTATGAAGTTATATGAAGAAGTGTATAATTGAATACCAGCTAAGGTTTCAACACATGAAGATTGTGCTTTATTTTAGCCAGAAAACAAAAAAACCTGGGAATTATCAAATAGCTTTGGAATGTTGCAGCCCTGGTTTATTGCATTCCATGTCTTGTTTTTCTAGATGAAGGCTTATTTGATTATCTGCCATTTTAAAACATGCGTAAGTAGTTGCCTGATAGAATCCTCGTGAAAGAATAATCACTCTCAGCTGACCGATGATACATTTTAGGTTACTGTTTTATTAAATTAATTCTTCAATACTGGAGGATGCATTAACCCTTTTGAATCCAATAGTCAGAACAAAAAAGTTGTCAATTAAGTTGACAATTAAGCTGTCAATTAAGCTTAAGCTATTCATGTGTGCAACTTTATGTGCAATGGCCTATCTATAGAAACTCATGGAACACAAAATTGAATTGCATACTGCTATGGGTGGCACAGTGGCTAGCACTGCTGCTTCACAGTGCCTGGGACCCGGGTTCAATTCCAGCAATGGGTGACTATGTTGGTAAGTCACCAGGATGGGATGGGATCTGTCTAAAGATACTAAAGGAAGTAAAGGTGGAAATTGTAGAATGACTGTCCACAATCTTCCAGGGTGTGTGCCTGAGGGTTAGAGAAACCCAGCAACTAAAGTCTGTCAATTTAACCTTGGTGGTGGGCAATTAAGCTTTTAGTGATGGTAATCCAGGACAAAATTAGCAGTCAACTATTCCAGTATGAATTAATTGCCCTTGAACTGAGTGGCTTTCTGTGCTATTTTAGAGGTCTGGAGTCACATGTAGGCCAGACTGTGTAATGATGGCAGAGATTTCCTTTCCTTAAGAGGATTAGTGAACTAGATGGGTTTTTACAACAATCATTTCATAGTCACTATTACTGAGACTGGCTTTTAATTCCAAATGTTATTAATTAATCAAATTCAAATTTCACCAACTGCCATGTGTCCAGAGCATTAGCCTCTGGATTACTAGGCCAGTGACATTAGTACTACACAGTCATCTCCCCCTGTTACTTAGAACAAGGGTTCCAGAAGTGAGGAACTTCAGTTACAAGGATAGATTGGAGAAGCTGGGTTGTTCTTCCTAGAAAAAAGGTTGAGAGATTTCATAGCGGTGTTCAAAATCAGGAGACATCTAGACAGAGCAGTGAGGGAAATACTGTTCCCATTGGCAGATGTTTAAGAATGAGGGGGCACTGATTTGAAGTGATTGGCAAAAAAGATACAGGCAACATGTGGAGAAGCATTTTTTATGCATCAAGAGCTTAGGACCTGGAATGCACTGCCTAAAAGGGTGATGGAGGCAAACTGAATCATGGCTTGCAAAAGGGAATTAAATAAGCACCTGAAGAGCAAAGATTAGCGGAGCTCAAGGAAAAGCTGGGGGAGGGAGATTTGCAGAGAGCTGGCATGGTCACAACAGTCCAAATTGCTTCCTCCGTGCTATAACCATTCTATGATTATATGTCTGATGTAGAAATAGGCCAAATAAAACAGAATTAGTTAATGCAGACTAATAAGCACAATAGATCCTCTGTAAAAGATTGTCTTTGCAAGTCATAGAAAAATTAATATGGCGACAGTGTTACATAGGGACAATTTTATATGGTTTGTTTGTTAACTGTAAAGTTGTAGATAACAAACTGTATAATAGAAAGTATTATACCGAGGATACCTTTTGAATGCATAAAACACCAACCACAATACTGGAAATTATAGATAACTGAACTTATGATTGAGGGAAGGTCCTGGTTCGACTGACATGAGGAAGTAGGTCATACTACATCCACATGATGTGTCTAACTGTTGCTTGTTTCCCTTAACCATCATGTGAACATTAAAACATAAAGCATATAAAAATCACATGTTCGGACAAATACAGATAATTTAATTGCATCCAGTGGCTTTTCTAATTTGAATTCACTGGCGTGTTTCATTATCTGCATACATTAGTCAGATATTAATCATATTATTATCAAATGTTATTTCATATTAAGTCCTGATATAAATTGGGACTTTTTCCTTAAGTAATATTTTACAACACCCTAATAGAAAGCTATCATTTTGCAGAAATAGTTCGGAACATCAGTGGAAGATCAGCAATTGTATTGAAAACTGTTACTGTTTTGCTTGACATAAATATTGACAATACTATCATAACTAAATGCATCATTATCATTATATTGCCTTCACAATTTACATGAGCATACAACATAGGAGGAGGAATAGGCCATTATCACCCTCCAGTCTGCTCCACCATTTGAGAAGATCATAGCTGACCTGATTATAGCCTCAACTCCACTTTCCTGTCTGCTCCTATAGCTTTTGACTTCTTTGTCAATCAAAAATCTATCTACCTTAGCCTTAAAAATATCCAATGATCCTGTCTCCAGTGCTCCCTGGGAAGGAAGAGAGTTTCTCAAACTCATGACCCTTGGAGGGAAAAATACTCTCCTCGGGCTGCATTTTATGAAGGGGTAGTGGACCGCATGCCCCACTCCTACAAAAGCAAAGTCACCCTGAAGCCAACATGACAGGAACAAGCCCACCCACCAGGCATAACATGCTGGAGATGAGCTAAATTGGTTCAGAGTGAAACTTCCACCCCTCAGTGGGAGAAGGACTGTTCTTGGGAGCTGTTAGTCAATCTGATTAGTTGGCAGCTCGTGCAAGTGCCAAAGCTGATAGTTGGCACTGTCCGGACTTTAGAAAGGAGGATGAAAGAGAACATGCTTCTAGGGTGGAAAGGGATCCAGAGCCTAAGAAGAGGGTAGAGGGGTTAAGGGGCTTGGGTTTTAGAGGACTGGTGACATGGAGGAAAGGGAGGGCTAATTTTAGGGCAGTGTCCTCAAAGCGCCTGATGAGCAAAGATTAGCGGAGCTCAAGGAAAAAGTGGGGGAGGGAGATTTGCAGAGAGCTGGCATGGTCACAACAGTCCAAATTGCTTCCTCCGTACTATAACCGTTCACACATATGCATGCAGGGCATCCCCCCAGTTGAGATTCCCCCCTTTTATTCCACCTTTTTTAATAAAATGCCTGCCCTTGCCAACTGTATTATGGCATTGGCAGTGTGTTATCCAGGTCAATAAGCTTGCTCACAAGCCTGATTGACCTTTAAGTATTTACTTACATATGGCAGGCAGGCTGCCAATTTCTGGGTTCGCCCACTCAGCATATTGTGGGGGTGAGTTCGGGGATGGTGAGGAGAGAGGTGGACTAAACATCCGTCATATTTTACATGAACCCCTTCCCCCAACTGAAAACGCAGGCAGGTGCATGTAAAATCCAGCCCTTCGTCGCCATCTTAAATGGGAGACCCCTTATTTTAAAACTATCCCCCAGTTCTAGTCTGTTCCATAAACTGAAGTATCCTTTTTAGCATTCACTCTGTCAAGTTCCCTTAGGGTTTTATATGTTTCAATCAGATCATCTTCTAAACTTCTAAACTCCAATGTATGCGGGTCCAACCTGTCCACTTTTCCACATAAGATAATCCTTGCATCCCCAGAAATCAATCCAGTGCATCTTCTCTGAACTACTTCGAATGCTATTATATCTTTCCTTAAATAAGGAAACCAAAACTGGTATTCAGTATTCCAGATATGATCTCACCAACACCCTATATAATTGCAGCAAAACATTGCTACATTTGGGAGGGAAGTGTGTGTAGCAGTAATATCATTGGACCAGTAATTCAGAGGCCCAGCTTAATGCTCTGGAGTCATATACCAGAATTTTACCGCCTCACCCACCCGAGGCTCGTAAGATCCCGCCCGAGACCAACAGAGAATGCTGTTCTGCGAGCCTCGCCCGCCCCGATTCCAGGGCCGGTAAAATTCCGGTCATAGATTCAGATCTCACCATGGCAGCCGATTGAATTTAAATTCACTTAATGAATCTGGAATATAAAGCTTGTCTTAGTAATGTTGATTGTGATTACTATCATTGGTTGTTGTGAAAACACTCATTAATGTCCTTTAAGTAAGTAAATCTGCCATACTTACCTAGTATGGCCTATGTGTGACTGCAGACACACCGCAGTGTGCTTGACTCTTAACTGGTCGCAGTTCAACAGCAATCGAGGGTGGGCACCAAATGCTGGTTTTTCCATTGATGTCCATACCATGAAATAATGAAGAAAAAATATATTGCATTCCCCTTTCAATAAACACCAACGATCTATTTGCCCTCCAAATCACTTGGTGTGCCTGCATGCTAACCTTTCGTGATTCATGTACCAGGAAATTCAGATCATTCTGTATCTCAGGGTTCTGCGGTCTTTCTCCATTTAAATAATAAACTACTTTTAAATTCTTCCTGCCAAAATGGATAAGTTCACATTTACCCACATTATAGTCCATCTGCCAATGTTTGTCCATTTACTTAACCCATCTATATGCCTTTGCAAACTCCTTACGTTCTCTTCATAACTTACTCTCCTACTATCTGCGTGTCATCAACAAATTTTGTAACCATTTATTTGATTCCCTCATCCATGTCATTGATATAGATTGTAAACAGTTGAGGTCCAGCACTGATCTCTGTTGTACTCCATCAGTTAGAGCTCGCCTACCCTAATATGACCCATTTATCCCTACTTTCTGCTGCCAGTTAGCTAACCAATTCTCTGTCCATGATAATATATAGCCCCCAGTAAGTGGATGCACAAATACTGGGAGAGACATCACTTGAGTGAGACACAGTCCGAGTCAGTATATTTGGGAATTTGGACCAAAATGGGAATTTGGTGCAGAAGGGAAAAGATGCTTTTTTGCTTTCTAACTTTTCATCCTCAGAAAGTGGTCTTGTCCTGTTGCAGGAGTAGACACTACAAGGGAGAGAGCTGATTGATAAGTAGTAGGTAAGTTGTTTTTCTCCAATTTAAAGCTATAAGGAAAAGTAAGAGTTCTAGTTTTTTAAAAATAACGAACAATTTTCTACCTAGAATAAATTTAAATAAGAGTCTTTTAACTAAAAGTATGACTGGGAGCTCAGTCCTGTGTTTTGCATGGCCTGCAGCATGTGGGAATTCTTAGACACAACTGTCAGTCAAGATGACCACATTTGCAGGAAGTGCTGCCAGTTTGACCAGCTTGAGAGCCAGGCGTTGAAGCTTGAACAAAGAGAACAAAGAACAGTACAGGAACCTCCTCTGGCAGCGCATTCCAGGCACTTGTGGAAGTGACGTTACAAACAATTGTGAAAATTAAAGTTCCATAATTGTCAAAAAACTCTGTCAAGTAATGGAAAATGATTATTAGCCAAACAAGGCCTTCAGTGAGGCCTTCAGTAATGCCGTCAGTAAGGCCAATGCTTTCATACTCAAGATAAGCGACTAAATCTAAAAACCTTGATCCATAAACACCGCATTCCAAGACTAGGACACAAGATAAAAAAACAAAGAACAAGTTACCATGATAATTACCAAATAGCAAGATATGTGAACATATTATGCTAATGAAGGATTGGTAGCAGACAGTTTTCTATTGGATGTGAAAAGGCAAAAGGCAATGCTGTGATTGGTGGATATGTATGCAAATGAAGGATTAGAAAAATTGCTCCTTTCTCATTTGCTGTAATTAACTATAACTGCTAAATTTTCTGTATGAATCAACAGAACACCCTACAATACTTTGCTTGCCTCGTTTCTCACTTGTGCACAAGTTATTAAAGCTTGAAAATTGAGTTGAAGTGTTGTTTGAACCCAAAGCCGACAACACACTTACCACTGTGTATAAAACTTGCCTCTCACATCTCCTTTAAACTTTCCCCCTTTTACCTTAAACCTATATCCCCGAGGGGAGAAAGACTCTGACCATCCATTCTATTCATGACTCTCATAATTTTGTAAACTTCGATCAGGTCACCCCTCAGTCTCCGACATTCGAGTGAAAACAAACCAAACTTGTCCAATCTCAGCTAATACCCTCTAAACCAGGCAACATACTGATAAACCTTTTCTGTACCCTTTCCAAAGTCTCCACATCCTTATGGTAGTGTGGTGACCAGAACTGTATGCAATATTCCAAATGTGGTATAAATAAATTTCAATAAAGGTGCAACATGATTTGCCAATTTTTATACTCTATGCCCTGACTGATGAAGGCAAACATGTCTTATTTCTTCTTGACCACCTTACCCACTTGTATTGCCACTTTCAGGGAACTGTGGACCTGTGCACCTAGATCACTCTATACGTTAATGCTTCAAAGGGTTCTGCTATGTGCTGTATACGTCCCTTCTGCATCAGACCTTCCAAAATACATCACCTCGCATTTGTCCAGATTAAATTCTATCTGCCATTTCTCTGCCGAAGTCTCCAGCCTATCCATATCCTGCTGTATCCTCTGGCAATCCTCCTCACTGTCTGCAGCTCCCCCAATTTTTGTGTCATTCGCAAACTTACTGACCAGATCACCTCCATTCTCCTCCAAATCATTTATATATATTACAAACAACAGGGACACCACTGATCACAGATCTCGAGTCAGAAAAACACCCTTCCACCACTACTCTCTGTCTTCTATTACCAAGACAGTTCTGTATCCATCTTACCAGTTCACCTATCAAAGGCCTTGCTAAAGTCCATGTACACAGCATCTACAGCCCTGCCCTCATCAATCATCTTTGTCACTTCCTCAAAAAACTCAATCAAGTTTGTGAGACATGATCTCCCCCACACAAAGCCATGCTTCCTATCGCTAATATGTCCATAATGAGCATTGGTGACAGGCATCTGTGAGGCTGAGAGGTTCATGGATGGCATGTTTTTAGACATGGTCATCCTGCAGCTTAAGGAAGTGCAGTCAGAGAGTGCATGGGTGATCATCAGTCAGAGAAAGGGGAGCATGCAAGTAGGAAAGCCCCAGAGTGCATCTCACTCAAGAACCATTTTTCTGTGTTGGAAAATGGTGAGGGTGACTGTTTCTCTGGGGAATGCAGCCAGATCCAAGCTCACAGCAGTGTGGGTGGCTCAGCTGCACAAGGGGGAAGGAGTTAGAGTGGAAGAGCAATAGTGCTAGGTGACTCAATAGTGAGGGGTACAGACAGGCATTTCTGCAGCCGCAGACATGACTCCAGGATGGCCTGTTGCCTCACTGGTGCATGGCTGAAGAGATGGTGCAGGAGGGAGGGCTTTAGTTTCCTGGATCACTGGATCCATTTCTGGGAAAAGTGGGACCTGTATAAGTTGGATAGGTTGCACCTGAACCAGAATGGGGCCAACACCCTTACGAGGAGGTTTGCTAGTGCTGTTGGGAGGGTTTAAACTTATTTGGCAGGGGGATGATTATGGAGTGGAGTAAGTAAGGGGTGACGCACAGCCAAATACAGAAGAAAACTCAAGTCAGTCTGGAAGGCAGAGCAAAAATAGACATGTTAAAACACAAGAGAACATGGCAAGGCATGATGGCATTTATTTTAATGCAAGGAGTCTTACGGGTAAGGCAGATGAACTGAGGATGTTGATTAATTCATGAGTGTATGATATTATTGTTATCACAAAGACATAGTTGAAGGAGGGGCAGTAAAGCAGCTTAATATTCCAGGGTATAGAATCTTCAGGTGATACAAAGGAAGTATGGAAAACTGGAGGTGGTGCCGCAATATTGATCGAGGAATCAATGACTGCAAGGAAGTGGTACGATATCTTTGCAGGCTTCTCAATTGAGGCCATATGGTTGGAACTTAAAAACAAAAAGAGGGTAATCACATTGCTGGGAGTGTACTATAGCCCTGTGATGATATTGTGCTATTTTGATATAGTTTATGTGTGAGGTGGGATTGCTTTAAGAGGAAGTGTTTTGTTCCGAGAGTCCATTTGTCTGGTAAGCATGCAGTAGATGCTGAGAATGCAGGCTAATTACTGATTTTGAGGGAACTGGAATGCCTGCTCCCCTACGACTGGCATGGCTCCTGTGTTGACTACCATTTTAAGAAATCTGCCAATGATCATCGAGGCTATTTCTATAATAGGCACCTTATTGAGTTGGACCTGGTTTAAGGTGTACGACATGGGTCCCTTGTCCAATTTCACTTCTGTGAATCATGTCTTCCTCAAAGAAAGTGACTATTAAAGAGATATTACCTTTTCCCAGATAGCCTGTTTAATAATTTGTTATAACTACCCAAATATTATAAGGGTCTGGAGGTCTCCCTTCAAAAATGTTATCTTCCCATTTTCAGAAGCTACAAAAGAGGTGGGTTCTTATACTCCATGCAAAAGACCACAAGAGATGTTATACTTTACCAACTTACTTACAAGTTTATTACAGAACTATTTAACATGCAGTGCACTTTGAAGTAGATAAGTACATCGCAATATTAATGACTATAAAAAAATTTTTTAAAGCAAAGTATGAGTTCAAATACAGAATCCAGTAAAACTTTAAAATACAATGTCACAGCTAATATCAATCTAGGAAATCTAGGAATATCAATCAACATTCAAAGTAATGTTTTACCTGAATCCCTGAGTGAATCAGTTGTTGGGCAGTTAGATATAAAAGCTTTACATTATCCATCTCCTTGACAATGGAGAAACATTGAGGGGGTGCTCCCAGTACCCTTCTACAATATTCCTGATTTTCAGAAAGGAAACGGGAACAGTTATACCCTTCTAAACCAGATTCCATCATCCTTTAACAGCAATGGGTGTTGCTTCTTTGATTAACTCTTCCTTTTAGATGTGTCCTTATTATTCACTATGGTTTAATGGTTAAAATGGTTTTATCATCCATGCTTTGTCAGCCTATAGATGGTCACATGTTCTTAAATATGTCCTTAGTATCTTTCCTGTTTACCTCCAGTTGTTCCTTTTTATTTAGAGATGTGATTTGAAGCTTTTAATAGAGGAACAAGATTTTTTAAAGTCTGGGTAAGATGCTTTTTCAGAGATCAGTGCAGACTCGATGGGGTGTATGGCATCCTTTTGCACTGTAGGGATTCTATGGATTCAATGGGTAATTGGTCCAAGGCAATGAATTGTGCATGTGTGATAAAAGGACCAGAACCATGAGATGAAATCATAGAATGAGGGAATGGGATGAAAGAAAGTGCAAAGAAGTTCAAGGTAGGCAGTCCTTGATGCGGCAAAGAATGAGGTCATTCAATCCAGAATGGAGTTACTACGAAAGATGTGTAGGTTAGGTGGATTAGCAATTGTAAATGCACGGGTTAACGGGGATAGGGTGGGGTAGTGGGCCTTGGTAAGATGCTCTTTCAGAGAATCGGTGCAGACTTGATGAGCCAAATGGCTCCTTTCTGCATTGTAGGTATTCTACGATTCTATGAAAACGATCCTTTGTGGTGTCGTGGAACATTGCACGGAAAAGGAACAGCTGTTGACACCGCCGATTGAAGTTCGATGCCGTTTTCCAGGTGAGGCCATGGAAGACAATGTACGCCTGCACCTGGCACAGTTCCGCCATGACAGTACCCTTCTGGATACCTCCTCAGGTTGTCTACAGCAGTGGTTCCCACAATGGTGGGCTATAAAGACCCCCCCCCCCCCCCAAGTGTGATGCGAAAAAGATTAAAAATGATTAAAAATTCATGTAATTAAACTAAATCTAACATTTGTCTTCAGCTCTGTGGTTGGCATCTCCAAGACCCAAGGAATCATGGGCCTCCTTCCTGCACATGCGCCGGATGAGAAAGAGCCACACATTTTTAATGTTGACCAGGCCCATGTGCCTGACCAAAGGGATTTGGAGCTGAAGCCAAAAGTCCCATACACCCACACAAAAAGCAAAAACTCAAAGAGAGCAAAAACCCTGGGAGGAACGAGAGAGACAAGGAGGGGTTTAGAAAACAGGCGAGAGGACAGGAAGAAGTTGAAAATGAAGTTCCCAGTAAAGGGAAGAAGACAGAGAAAATAGGAGGTGTTCCTCAAATATGTTTCAAAAGAACAAAGAACAATACAGCACAGGAACAGGCCCTTCGGCCCTCCAAGCCTGCGCCGCTCATGTGCCCGACTAGACCATTCGTTTGTATCCCTCTATTCCCAGTCTGTTCATGTGGCTATCTAGATAAGTCCTAAATGATCCCAGCGTGTCTGCCTCAATCACCTTGCTTGGCAGTGCATTCCAGGCCCCCACCACCCTCTGTGTAAAATACATCCCCCTGACATCTGTGTTGAACCTTGCCCCCCTCACCTTGAACCTGTGACCCCTTGTGTTCGTCACCTCCGACCTTGGAAAAAGCTTCCCACTGTTCACCCTATCTATTCCCTTCATCATTTTATACACCTCTGTTAGGTTGCCCCTCATCCTTCATCTTTCCAGGGTGAACATCCCCAGTTTACCCAATCTCTCCTCATAGCTAAGACCCTCCATACCAGGCAACATCCTGGTAAACCCTTTCTATACTCCCTCCAAAGCCTCCACGTCCTTCTGGTAGTGTGGCGACCAGAACTGGACGCAGTATTCCAAAAGTGGCCTAACCAACGTTCTATACAGCTGCAACATCATATGCCAACTTTTATATTCTATGCCCTGTCCAATAAAGGCAAGCATGCCATATGCCTTCTTCACCACCCTCTCCACCTGTGCTGCCACCTTTAAGGATCTGTGGACTTGTACACCCAGGTCCCTCTGCGTGTCTATACTCCAGATGGTTCTGCCATTTATTGTATAACTCCCCCTTACATTAGATCTACCGAAACACATCACTTCGCATTTATCTGGATTAAATTCCATCTGCCATTTCTCCGCCCAATGTTCCAGCCTATCGATATCCTGCTGTATTCTCTGACAATGTTCATCACTATCCACAATTCCAGCAATCTTCGTGTCATCCGCAAACTTACTGATCACACCAGCTCCATCTTCCTCCAAATCATTTATATATATCACAAACAGCAGAGGTCCCAGTACAGAGCCCTGCGGAACACCACTAGTCACAGACCTCCAACGGGAAAAAGACCCCTCCACTGTAAGTGGTACTGATCCACGTCAGATCAGCCATGATCTTATTGAATGGCGGGGCAGGCTCGAGGGGCTAGATGGCCTACTCCTGCTCCTATTTCTTATGTTCTTATGTTACCTTCTGTCTTCTATGGCTAAGTCAGTTCTCCACCCATCTAGCTAGTTCACCTTTTATCCTGTGAGATTTAACTTTTTGCACCAGCCTGCCATGGGGGACCTTGTCAAACGCTTTACTAAAATCCATATAGACGACATCCACGGCCCTTCCCTCGTCAATCGTTTTTGTCACCTCCTCAAAAAACTCAACCAAATTTGTGAGGCATGACCTCCCTCGTACAAAACCATGCTGTCTATCGCTAATGAGATCATTCAGTTCTAAATGTGCATATATCCTATCTCTAAGAATCTTCTCTAACAATTTCCCTACCACGGACGTCAAGCTCACCGGCCTATAATTACCCGGGTTATCCTTGCTACCCTTCTTAAATAACGGGACCACATTTGCTATCCTCCAATCCTCTGGGACCTCACCTGTGTCCAGTGAAGAGACAAAGATTTCTGTTAGAGGCCCAGCAATTTCATCTCTTGCCTCCCTGAGGAGTCTAGGATAGATGCCATCTGGCCCTGGGGATATGTCTGTCTTAATGTTTCCTCAAAAACCTAACACTTCCTCCCTTGTAATTGAGATTTTTTCTAACGGGTCAACACATCTCTCTGAGACACTACCAGTCAACATGTCCCTCTCCTTTGTGAATACTGATGCAAAGTATTCGTTTAGGATCTCACCTACTTCCTTTGGTTCTAAACATAATTCCCCTCCTTTGTCCCTGAGAGGTCCGATTCTTTCCCTAACAACCCTCTTGTTCCTAACGTATGTATAAAATGCCTTAGGATTTTCCTTAATCCTGTCTGCCAAGGACATTTTGTGACCCCTTTTTGCCCTTCTAACTCCCTGTTTGAGTTCTTTTCTACTTTCTCTGTATTCCTCCAGTGCTCCTTCTGTTTTTAGCTGCCTGGACCTCATGTATGCCTCTTTTTTTCTTTTTGATTAGACCCACAATTTCACTGGTTATCCATGGCTCTCGAATCCCACCTTTCCTATCCTTCCTCTTTACAGGCACATGCCTGTCCTGCAGTCCTATCAACTGCTCCTTAAAAGACTCCCACATGCCAGATGTGGATTTACCACAATATAGATTTCAAAATATAGAGGTTTGTCATTACATATAAAAAGTTTGGGAACCACTGGATTACAGAGACAGTTTTAAGAGATTGCTCACCTTTTGGCGGATTACTACAAATTTTCACAATTCTTTCATTAACAACAAAATGTATTTCACTCAGTTTTATTTCCACTTAAATTGCAAACCAGGTCTGTGTTCAAACTTTCTCACCTGTACCCATTCTCCAGCTAAAGAAGGTCGCTATGCTTTACCAGTCATCAGCATTTGTCCGTGTCTCTGATCAATTTCAAGAAGCTCATTTGATATCTCTTGTTTTAAATCTAAGTGTTGCTGTTGGGTCAAGGAATTAGAAAACGTAGAGGCAATAAAATGGATGTGGGCATGTTATTTAGTGATAGTTGCACCTCGGGAATGATGGTGATCCACTTATTCCCTCTGATTCTCAAGAGTTCGGTCAATAACTTTTTTACCGCATGCTTTTTTATGCTCCATCAGCCTCGCTGACTGCGGATGATATAGTGGTCTGTACCCCAATCCCCTTTTGTTCACAAAAGCCCCTGAAGGCTCTGGAAACTGATTGGAATGTAGGACCTTGGATGCACCAGTTGCAGTAATGTCAGTAATAGCATCAAAAGTGCAATTTCCAGATTTCATGGGGCCAGCCAACAGAAGACAGTGTAACCATCTACACAAATGAGAACATCTCTATACCCCTCTGAAGGGGAAAGTGGTCCAACAAAATACACAAAACAGTATTGCATCAATTGAGCAGTTTCCACAAGACCCAATGGTGGTGTTTTAATGGTTGATGAGTTATTTGTTAGATTACATGGTTCACAATTCACCAGGTATGTTTGACAGGCATGGAGCATGCCTGGCCACTAATATGAAGGAGTCAATTTGCAAAATATTGTATGGGTGCCGCAGTGCACCTGACCTAAAGCCTCATGTGATTCTTTCACAAAGTGTTCTTGTTTGTGACTCAGGAGTACTTCCTAGATTCCCTTGGACAACTTTATCAGAACAATACAAGTATGGGTCTCCGAGTAAGATTACCTTGATGGATATCCTTTTGGACTCTCTCTTGTCGGGTCTAATAGTTGAATCAGTTCCTGATCCTGAATAGCTACCTCACTGCCCTAGTTATAACACTAACCGCTGCAGGTCCCTCCTGAGGAGGTGGCATACAAGACTGCACTTTTCACCTGTTTGAGACTATTGCCATGAAAGTGGACTGAATAGCGGCATACCTGGGTATCACCTCTGTGCTTTCCAGTAAAACAGCAGATCGGTGAGTCGGCTGCTGTTGTTGCTGCGGTTTATCTTGGTCCTCAACTAAGGTCCAAGATAAAGTTGCACCTTCCTGAACTGATTGATGTTTGACAAGATGGGCAGCATGCACCAGGTGTACGGCACTCCAAAGCAGTAGAAATGACCTTTGAAGTATTGAAAACCATCTCCAAGATAGTGAAAGCACAATCTCAGAGCAATTCCTGTGAGCAAAAGTCTTTCACTTATTCAAGGAAGCAGCTGTGAGATCGGAGTTCTTACAAGATTTTTTGCGTGCCATTTGTTCAGTTCCCTCAATTCCCAGTCCTCTCCCCTTACCTTCACTTAGAGTTCCAGGAAACCCACGCACTCAGAATTGAATTTGAAAAGTCAAGTAAAAACAGCTAATTAGCTTTTAACATATTTAAATTGGCAACCTGCTTCACCTGAGGTTTCTCACATGCAGCCAAACACACTGATGTTAAAGGTAGATAGATGGCAGCTGGTTTCCTTGCATGCTATAAATACCAGTCCTTTTAACCAGCTGCTGACTTCTAAACCCAGACTTTCCTGCTTAAAATTACACCCCCCCATCCCCCATACATTTTTTTTAAAGCACATGATCGAAAGTGCAGCATTAAATGCTCACTTTGGTTCTATTTCTGCTCAATGAGTAGACTCTGTGCTGAATAAATTCAGCATGCAACAGTAATAAACAAAGCAAATACTGAACTCTATAACTAGGCCAGTGGATCACCAATCACATTGCCCCACAGGGAGCAGTAATCTCAGGATTACTTCCAGTGCCAAGTGCTAGTGAGCATTAGAATAGGAAGTTTGAGCTGTTCACCATTTGGCTGGAGAAATGGAGTAGGTGGGAGGGCTTTACCTTTCTGAGGCATTGGGCCCAGTACTGAGGCAGATGGGACCTGTACAAATATGGGTTGCACTTTAACAGGACTGGACTAATATCCTCACTAGGAGTTTTGCTAGTGCTTTTGGGGACGGTTTAAACTAGATTGGCAGGGATATCAGTGCCTGAGGGGAAATTCAGAGTGGAGAGCAGAAAAACAGACAACCGAAAGTAGAGAAATACTAACTGAGTGGTAGGATCAAGGTAAATAGTTGGAGAATTTAATAGATAAATGGAGTCAAAGTAAGAGGAAAAGTAAAAAAGCCCAAATCAGGGTTCTTGCACTAGTATGTGAATGCACAGAGCGTGGTTAATAAGATTGGTGAACTATAGGCACAGGTTGACAAATGATATTATTGTTATAACATAGACATGATTCAAAGAAAGGCAGGACTGGGTGCTAAATATTCCTGGGTACAAGGTGTTTAGGAGAAGCACGGTGCGGTTGTGGATGGCAGAGTGGCAATGTTGATTAAAGATGGCATTACAGTACAGGAGAGAGACCATGTTCCAGAGGGGCCAAGGACAGAATCTCTTTGGTTAGACGCAACAAGTAAAAAAGGTGCAATAACATTGATCAGTGTAATAACACCAATCTTAAGACCATAAGACATAGGCGCAGAATTAGGCCACTCGGCCTATCAAGCCTGCTCTGCCATTCAATCATGACTGATATTCTCATCTCCATTCTCCTGCCTTTTCCTCATAACCCCGTTCCCCTTATCTATCTATCTCTGTCTTAAAGACACTCAATGACCTGGCCTCCGCACCTTCTGCGGCAAAGAGTTCCACAGATTCACCACTCTCTGGCTGAAGGAATTCCTCCTCATCTCTGTTTTAAAGGATCATCCCTTTAGCCTGAGGTTGTGTCCTGTGGTTCTAGTTTTTCCTACTAGTGGAAACATCCTCTCCACGTCCACTCTATCCAGGCCTCGGAGTATCCTGTCAGTTTCAGCAAGATCCCCCCTCATCCTCTAAACTCCAACGAGTACAGATCCAGAGTCCTCAACCATTTCTCATATGATAAGCTCTTCATTCCAGGGATCATTCTTGTGAACCTCCTCTGGGCCCTTTCCAAGGCCAGCACATCCTTCCTTAGATATGGGGCCCAAAACTGCTCACAATACTCCATATGGGGTCTAACCAGAGCCTTACACAGCCTCAGAAGTACATCCCTGTTCTTGTATTATAGCCCTCTCGACATGAATACTAACATTGCATTTGCCTTCCTAACTGCCGACTGAACCTGCAAATTAACCTGAAGAGAATCTTGAACAATGATTCCCAAGTTCCTTTGTGTTTTTGATTTCCGAAACATTTCCCCATTTAGAAAATAGTCTATGCCTCCATTCCTCCTTCCAAAGTTCATTACCTCACACTTTTCCACATTGTATTCTATCTGCCACTTCTTTGTCCACTCTTCTAACCTGACCAAGTCCTTCTGCAGCCCTCCTGCTTCCTCAATACTACCTATCCCTCTACATATCTTTGTATCATCTGCAAACTTAGCAACAATGCCTTCAGTTCCTTCCTCCAAATCATTAATGTATATTGTGAAAAGTTGTGGTCCCAGCACTGACCTTTGAGGCACACCACTAGTGACAGCTGCCATCCTGAAAAAGACCCCTTTATCCCCACTCTCTGCCTTCTGCCAGTAAGCCAAACCTCTATCCATGCCAGGATCTTACCCTTAACACCATGGGCACTTAACTTATTTAACAGTCTCCTATGCGGCACCTTGTCAAAGACCTTCTGGAAATCTAAATAAATCACGTCCACTGGCTCTCCTTTATCTAACTTCCTTGTTACCTCTTCAAAGAACTCTCACAGATTGTCAGACATGACCTCCCCTTGAGAAAGCCGTGCTGACTCAGTCCTACTTTATTATGCACTTTCAAGTACTCTGCGATCTCATCTTTAATAATGGACTTTAAAATCTTGCCAATGACCAAAGTCAGGCTAACTGGTCTATAATTTCGAGTCTGCTGCCTCTCTCCCTTCTTAAAACAGTGGTGTTACTACTTTCCAGTCCTCTGGTACCCTCCCTGCCTCCAGCGATTCCTGAAAGATCACCACCAATACCTCCACAATTTCCTCAGCAATCTCTTTTAGAACCCTGGTCCATCTGGTCCAGGGGATTTATCCACCTTCAGACCTTTCAGTTTCCCCAGAACTTTCTCCTTAGTGATGGCCACTACACTCACCTGTGCCCCCTGACTCTCCTGGAGCTCTGGCATCCCTCTGGTGTCTTCCACCATGAAGACTGATGCAAAGTAATTATTCAGTTCCTCTGCCATTGCTTTGTTTCCTATTATTACTTCTCCAGCCTCATTTTCCAGTGGTCCAATGGTTATTTTTGCCTCTCTCTTACCTTTTATATATTGAAAAAAACTCTTCCTATCTTCTTTTACATTACTAGCTAGCTTACACTCATATTTCATCTTCTTCCCCCTTATTGCTTTTTTAGTTGTCCTCTGCTCGCTTTTAAAGGCTTCCCAATCCTCTAGCTTCCCACTAATCCTTGCCACTTTGTATGCTTTTTCTTTGGCTTTTATGCTGTCCTTGACTTCCCTCGTCAGCCATGGATGCCTCGTCCTCCCCTTAGCATGTTTCTTCCTCCTCCAGATGAATTTCTGTTGTGCCTCAGTATAGTACATAGCCCAGCAACTAGTGGAAGAGAAACAAATTTGCAAAGACATTGCAGAGCGATGCAAGAATTATTGAGTAATTATAATGGGGTAACTTCAACTATCCAAGTATAGATTGGAAATAGTGCAAAGGGAAAAGACGTGAGAGAGTTCCTGGAAAGTGTTAAAGGTAATTTTCTGCAGCAGTATGGTTTCTGGTCAACGAGAGGGTTGTCCAAGTAGATCAAATATCCGTGAGCGAACATTTAGGGACAGTGACCATCGTATCATAAGATTTAGGCTTTCCATGGAAAAGGACAAGGAACAATTCAGAGCAGGAATAATTAATTGGGGGAAAGCCAACTTCAATGGGATGAGAATGTATCCGAGATGAGTGAGTTGGAATCAACGTTGTCATAAAGAATGGTGAGCCACCTTCAAAGAGAAAGTAATGCAGTCAGCGTCAAGGTATATTCTCTCGAAGGGGAAAGATAGGACACATAAATCCAGACCAGGCTGAATGACCGGAGAGATCGAGGTGAAGGTGAAAAGGAAGAAGTGCCCATACAAAAGATGTCAGGTAGAAAATACAATTGAGAAAAAAGTTGAGTATAAAAGGACCAGAGGGGAAGTGAAAAAACTAAGATAAACAAGAAGAAAACATGAAAAGAGACTGACAGATAACATAAAAGGGAATCTCATGGTCTTCTATAAGCATATAAATAAAAGGATGGGTAAAAGAGAGAATAGGGTCAGTTAGGGATAAAAAAAAAGGGGGCCTTGCATATGGAGGCAGGAGAAATAGCAGAGATATTAAACTAGTCGTTTGCATCCGTCTCTACAAAGGAAGATGCTACCCAGGCAGAAGTAAGAGAGGAGGTAACTGGTACACACAAAGAATTTACAATTGAGGGGAGAACAAAGAACTGTACGGCACAGTTCGGCCCACCAAGCCTGTGCCAATCACATTGTCCTATCTAGACTAATTGCCTGTATCCCTCTATTCCCCGTCTGTTCATGTGTCTATCCAGATAAGTCTTAAATGTCCTAACCTCCTCACTTGGCAGTGCATTCCAGGCCCCCACCACCCTGTGTAAAAAAACTTGCCCTGCACATCTCTACTGAACCTTTCCCCGCTTACCTTGAACTTGTGCCCTCTTGTAATTGTTATTTCTGCCCTGGGAAAATACTTCCAACTATTTATCTTATCTATGCCCCTCATAATTTTACAAACTTTTATCAGGTCGCCCCACAGCCTTTGTCTTTCCAGGGAGAACAATCCCAGTTTATTCAATCTCTCCTCATTGCTAATACACTCCATACCAGGAATATCCTGGTAAACTTTTTCTGTACCCCCTCCAAAGCCTCCACGTCCTTCTGGTAGTGTGTGGCGACCAGAATTGGACACAGTATTCCAAAGGTTTTATGTAACTAACATAATTTGTCAACCTGGCCAATGAAGGCAAGCATGCCATATGCTTTCTTCACCACCTTTTCCAGCTCTGCTGCCACCTTTAAGGATCTGTGGACCTGGGCTCCCAGATTTCTGTGTGTGTCTACGTTCCTGCCATTTATTTTATAGCTCCCACCTGAATTGGATCTACCAAAACGCATCACCTCGTATTTGTCTGGATTAAATTCCATCTGCCATTTCTCCACCCAATTTTCCAGCCTATCATGCTGCATTCTCTGACAATCTTCATCACTATCCTCAAATCCAGCAATCTTAATAGCATCCGCAAACTTGCTAACCAGACCAGCTACGTTTGCTTCCAAGTCATTTATATATATTACAAACAAAAGAGACCCCAGACTGATCCCTGTGAACCACCACTAGCTACAGACCTCTATTCAGAAAAACACCCTTCCACCGCTACCCTCTGTCTTCTATGGCCAAGATGTGGAGATGCCGGCGTTGGACTGGGGTAAGCACAGTAAGAAGTCTCACAACACCAGGTTAAAGTCCCAACAGGTTTATTTGGTAGCACTAGCTTTCGGAGTCTCGCTCCTTCATCAGGTGAGTGAGGAGTTGTGTTCACAAACAGGGCATATACAGACACAAACTCAATTTACAAGATAATGGTTGGAATGCGAGTCTTTACAGGTAATCAAGTCTTAAAGGTAAAGACAATGTAAGTGGAGAGAGGGCCAAGCACAGGTTAAAGAGATGTGTATTGACTCCAGCTAGGACAGTTAGTGAGATTTTGCAAGCCCAGGCAAGTCGTGGGGGTTACAGATAGTGTGACATGAACCCAAGATCTTGGTTGAGGTTGTTCTCATGTGTGCGGAACTTGGCTATCTGTTTCTGCTCAGCGATTCTGCGTTGTCGTGTGTCGTGAAGGCCGTCTTGGAGAACGCTTACCCGAAGATCAGAGGCTGAATGCCCGTGACTGCTGAAGTGTTCCCCGACTGGAAGAGAACACTCCTGCCTGGTGATTGTCGAGGCCAACAGCGAACACAATGAGACAGCCAATGAACCAGAACAGCTGAACAACAGGGGGGGACAGCTCGACATCAGCACAACATCGTGGGCCGAAGGGCCTGTTCTGTGCTGTACTGTTCTATGTAACCGACAGAGGGATCCGCGGTGCAGCAACCGAAGAGGAAAGAGTCGAATTGGACTCCTCTGGAAGGCCGTTGCCCTTGACTGATCCAAGCTGTCAGGTGCGTCAATGCCAGATTCATCAGCCGCACTCACAAGACAGCGCCGAACATCACTCAAGCACAACGCAACGCCATCCGTGCTCTCAAGACCAACCGCAACATTGTCATCAAACCAGCAGATACTGAACAGAACGGATTACTGCAAAGAAGTGTACCGACAACTGAACAACTGTCTGAACCCGCAGATCCGACCAAAGAACACACCCGTCAACTCAACAGACTGATCAAGACTTTGATCTGGACCTTCAGAGCACCCTCCATGCTCTTATCCCACGTACTCCCCGCGTTGGAGATCTCTACTGCCTCCTGAAGATACACAAGGCAAACACATCCAGCCATCCCATCGTATCAGGCAATGGGACCGTCTGTGAGAACCTCTCCGGCTACATTGAGGGCATTCTGAAACACATTGTACAAAGAACTCCCAACTTCTGTCGCGACACTACGGACTTCCTACGGAAACTCAGCACACATGGAGCAGGTGAACAAGAAGCACTCCTTGTCTTGGCACTCTACGCCAGCATCTCCCACGACGACGACATTGCTGCAACAGTCTCAGTGCTCAACGCCGACAACTGCCAATCTCCAGATGCAATTCTACAACTCATCCGCTTCATCTTGGACCACAACGTCTTCACCTTCAACAACCAGTTCTTCATCCAGACACACGGAACAGCCATGGGGACCAAATTCGCACCTCAGTATGCCAACGTTTTCATGCACAGGTTCGAACAAGACCTCTTCACCACACAGGACCTTCAACCGATGCTATACACTAGATACATCGATGACATTTTCTTCCTTTGGACTTTTGGTGAACAAACACTGAAACAACTATATAATGACATCAACAAGTTCCATCCCACCATCAGATTCACCATGGACTACTCTCTGGAATCAATTGCATTCTTGGACACACGCATCTCCATTAAGGACGGTCACCTCAGCACCTCACTGTACCGCAAGCCCATGGATAACCTCAGGATGCTCCATTTCTCCAGCTTCCACCCTAAACACGTTAAAGAAGCCATCCCCTACGGACAAGCCCTTCATATACACAGGATCTGCTCAGATGAAGAGGACCGCAACACCTACAGATACTGAAAGATGCCCTCATAAGAACAGGATATGGCGCTCGACTCATCGATCAGTTCCGACGCGCCACAGCGAAAAACCGCACTGACCTCCTCAGAATACAAACACGGGACGCGGTGGACAGAGTACCCTTCATTGTCCAGTACTTCCCCGGAACGGAGAAGCTACGACATCTTCTCCGGAGCCTGCAACATGTCATCGATGAAGACGAACATCTCGCCAAGACCATCCCACACCCCCACTTCTAGCCCGCAAACAACCGCACAATCTCAAACAGACCATTATCCGCAGCAAACTACCCAGCCTTCAGGAGAACAGTGACCACGACACCACACAACCCTGCCACAGCAACCTCTGCAAGACGTGCCGGATCATCGACACGGATGCCATAATCTCACGTGAGAACACCATCCACCAGGTACACGGTACCTACTCTTGCGGCTCGGCCAACGTTGTCTACCTGATACGCTGCAGGAAAGGATGTCCCGAGGCATGGTACATTGGGGAGACCATGCAGACGCTACGACAACGGATGAATGAACACCGCTCAACAATCACCAGGCAAGACTGTTCTCTTCCAGTCGGGGAACACTTCAGCAGTCACGGGCATTCAGCCTCTGATCTTCAGGTAAGCGTTCTCCAAGGCGGCCTTTATGACAGATGACATTGCAGAATCGCTGAGCAGAAACTGATAGCCAAGTTCTGCACACATGAGGATGGCCTCAACCGGGATCTTGGGTTCATGTCACACTGTCTGTAATCCCCATGACTTGCCTGGGCTTGCAAAATCTCACTAACTCTCCTGGCTGGAGACAATACACACCTCTTTAACCTGTGCTTGGCCCTCTCTCCACTCACATTGTCTGTACCTTTAAGACTTGATTATCTGTAAAGACTCGCATTCCATTCATTATCTTGTAAATTGAGTTTGTGTCTGTATATGCCCTGTTTGTGAACACAACTCCTCACTCACCTGAAGAAGGAGCGAGACTCCGAAAGCTTGTGCTACCAAATAAACCTGTTGGGCTTTAACCTGGTGTTGTGAGACTTCTTACTTTCTATGGCCAAGCCAGTTCTGAATCCATCTAGCTAGTTTACCTTGATCCCATGTGAATTAACTGTTTGCACCAGCCTGCCATGAGGGACCTTGTCAAATGCTTTTCTAAAGTCTATGTAGACAGTATCCACAGCCCTTCCTTCGAATCAATTCTGTCACCTCCTCAAAAGACTATCAAATTAGTGAGACATGACCTCCCTCGTACAAAACCATGCTGTCTGTCGCTAGTAATACCATTCAGTTTCAAATGTGTATAGATCCTATCCCTAAGAATCTTCTCCAACAACTTCATTATTACTGACGTCACTGGTCTGTAATTACCTGGGTTATTCTTGCCACGCTTCGTAAATAATGGGGCAATATTGGCTGCCCTCAATCCTCTGCGACCTCACCTGTGGCCAACGAGGAAACAGATTTCTGTTAGAGGCCCAGCAATTTCCTCTCGTCTCCCTCAGTAATCTGGGTAGATGCCATCTGGCCCTGGGGATTTGTCTACCTTAATGCTTTTTAATACACCTAACACAGGTGGTGTTAAAAAGGTTACCTTTACTTAAAAATAAGGTACCAACACCGGATGAAATGCATCCAAAGTACTGAGGGAACCGGAGTGGTGCCAGAGGACTGGAGAATTGCGAACGTTACACCCTTATTCAAAAAGGGGTGCAAAAATAAAGCTGGCATTTACAGAGCAGTCAGTTTGACTTCAGTGGTAAGGAAACGTCTGGAAACTATTGTTCAGGACAAAATCAACAGTTACTTAGCTAAATATGGGTTAAATACAGAAAGCCAGCATGGATTCATCAAGGGAAAATCATATTTAACTAACACACAACAGACATGTGAGCAACATTCTAGCTCATGAAATAAAAGTAGGCACTTGGATAATCCGAGTGACAGGAAACAGAGCAATTATAGGTAACTGTTTCTCAGATTGGAGAAAGATTTATAGTGTTCTCCAGGGGTCAGTGTTGGGACACTTGCTCTTCCTGATGTATATTAATGAGCTGGTCTGTGGCAGGATTTCGAAATTTGCAGAGGATATGAATATTGGAAACATTGTCAACTGTGTGGTGATAGTCGAATGTTCATGTTGAACTTGGATAAGACACTAGTTAGGCCTCAATTGGAGTACTGCATCCAGCTCAAGGCGCCATACTCGAGGAAGGATATAAAAACATTGGAGAGAGTACAGAGGAGATTCATAAGAATGATTCTAGGGATAAATAATTGTTACTACGAGGATAGATTGGGGAGGTTGAGTCTGTTTTCCTTTGGAGAAAAGACTGAGGACACCTGATAGAGGTATTCAAGATCTTGGGGGATATGGACAGGGCAAACAGTGAGAAACTGTTCCCACTCAAGACAGCAACAAGAACTAAAGAGCACGGATTCAAAATAATTGGGAAAAGGAGTAAAAGCGATACAAGGAAACAACTTTTCGCCCAGAGGATGATTGGAATCTGGGATGAATTTCCTTAGAGGGTGATGGAGGCAGGTTCAATCAAGGCTTACAAAAGAGAATTGGATTGATAGCTGAAAATAAACAATATGCAAGGTTACAGGGATAAGGCTGGGGAATAGGACTACGTAGAATGCTCTCTTAGGAATCAAGTGCAGACTCGATGTGCCAAGTGGCCTCCTTCTACACAGATTCTGTGATTAGGGAGTACATACCAAAATTTGCTGGTGAAATAAAAATGCTCATTAGGCTCCTACTCCTGCTACTCTGGCAAAAAGAGATTTGCTGTCATTTGTATATCAAGTTTGTCTGTTTTACGCCATCCTCTGTGATGCCCGACATCCAAACAGACCGAGGTAGATTCATTTTTTTGCTGCATTCCACTTTTCTCTCTAGAAGAGAACTCAATCTTTTCAGCTTTGACCAGATGGCCGAAATCCTTACATTTTCTGTTTTGGATGTCACCTTTTTGGAATTCAGTTCAGTATTCAATGTAAACATGCTGAAAGAATGCGATCACAGGTAGATATTTTGGTTTGCAAGCAAGGAGAAACAAATTTCATAATGAATAATTAAAATCAGGAAATTTGCAGCCTTAAAATAAGGTGAACTGTAAACTTATAGATCTTTCCTACCATCTTATGTGAACGAGGAATGTTTTTGTGTCTTTACTCTGCAAGATCACTCGTGAAATTACCCATAATTTAGCCCATCTCTATTTATAAATATTTTTGTATATAACAGGCACTGTAAAATTCTGTATATGGCACTTTATTCTGATTTGCTAAATATCAGTTTGTACATATAAAGATATTAAAAGCAGATAAATAAGCAAAAACTATCTGCATACAATTGCAGATGAACACCATATAAACCATCTATGATTATCAGTTATTCACTGAGCGTGAAGGGCTTTGATACTCCCTGGTGAAGTGTTAAACTACTCTACGAAAGAAAAAGGCTCCTTCTTATTACTGCACGTGCACAGGTCTAAAATCAATGCCAAAGCAATATTGTCGCAAGAATGAATATTTAAACTATATATGTTTTAAATTAACAATTGTAAAAGACTCAAAAAGTACAGCGGGAATGGATGATTATCAGATCTTGTAAGGGTAGCTACACAATCCAGTGTTTCTAGGAAGCAAAATGTGAAATCACTGCTAATGTGCATATTTATAAATGAAATTTATCAGAACGCATCATTGTAAAATGTTATGCAAATTCTTATTAGAATAATTACAACAGGTATTGTGCATAGTTTAAAAATAAAAAAATGTACCATGCATTTATATGCTTGATTTTTTTTACATAAAATTGTACACATAATATAGATCTTTCCTGTCCAGTTAAAATAATCCATCCTATCGGCCATTCAAGAGGGGTTTTAACTTGAAGTTAAAAGATGAAACTGCTTTCTGTTTAGTGAAAACTCAGCATCTTGCAGTTACTGCTTGAGGTTTCAGCAGCATCCGACATTCTTCAGTCATCATTATTTTAATTTTAGATACTGTAAACATTTGTCAGGCTGCCCATTTTATCCTGGTTAGCATATATTTCTGATATGGAAATAACTATAGATTCTGGCTTTTCCAATTAGAAGTTGATATATTTGTGAATTTTCAAGTGGATAAGGTGAAGGGCAGAGATGGAAATAAGGATGGCAGGAAATAATTTAGCCAATAAATTACAACGTTAAATCCCTACTATTGCTGATGATTGTAGCAAATCTACTGAGAAGTAAAACAAATTTAGAAAGCTTAATTTGTTGCCTCAGTTAGTACATTGTTCAATGAAGTATCATGACAACTAATCAATTCAACTACATTTAAATTCAGCCAGATTCACACATTCAGAAGTTCAATGGGTGGTGGCCTTAAAGGGATCCTTCCAAGTGTGAACTTCTTTGCTTCAAATTCTTGTAGGTCTTCTGCTGAAAGCTCTGTCCGGGGTGTGTACAGCTTATCATATCCACTGACTGAATTATTGCTTACAGAAATATTTTGGGACGGAGATGCTGATACTGCACTGCTCCCAAAAACATTTGTTGGTGTTGTTGCATTGCTCCCAAAAGTATTTGTAGTTGTTGTTACAGTGCTTCCAAATACTGAGGATGTTGGTGCAGAACTCCCAAATCCAGTTGAAGCTGTTGTTGGGTTACTTCCAAATGGAGCAGAAGTTCCAAACACAGAGGTACCAGGAGTAGAACTGGTTGCAGAAATACCAAACACACCAGAAACTGGAGCTGAAGTGGAAGTGGGAGCTGCAAATGTAGATGTGTTTCCAAATGCTGAAGAGGAAGAAGCTGGTTTGGTTTCAAATCCTGACAGAGGAGGAACCAAAGGTGCTGAGGAGCTTCCAAAGCCTGACGTTGCTGTGGTATTGCCTAATCCAGCACTGGGTTTGAAACTAAATGTGCTGCTGTTTACAGAGCTGGAGGCAAAACCTTTGGAAAGAAACAAATCCAAGTAAGATTTCAGTAAAACACCAGGGAAGTAGATCTCTCAAATCACATACAAATGCATGGGGGCGGCACAGTGGTTAGCACTACTGCTTCACAGTGCCAGAGACCAGAGTTCAATTCCAGCCTTGGGTCACTGGGTAAGATCTGCACGTTCTCCCCGTGTCTGCGTGGGTTTCCTCCGGGTGCTCCGGTTTCTTCCCAGTCAGAAAGACATGCCGGTTAGGTGCATTGGCCATGCTAAATTTTCCTTCAGTGCACCTGAACAGACACCGGAGTGTGGCAACTAGGGGATTTTCACAGTAACTTCACTGTAGTGTTAATGCAAGCCTACTTATGACACTAATAAATAAACTTTTTAAAAATGCACAATTAGTTTACTTAAAACCTATTCATTAGGTCACACAAAGTTTGGCTTGGGAAATCAAGCAAGAGAAAACTTAGGGTGTTTCCAAAATAAAATTCCAGAGGTTTTATTTACTTCAACAATTCTTGCTGCAATTCACATAATTCATCTAACATCTTCTATTTTCTTTAAAAATTTCTCAAGCAAACAATCATCCAACTAACTGAACACTAATACTGACTTAGTACTGACACTATCTAACAGGAAGCAGAGAGTTGGAATAAATGGGTGCTTTTCTGGTTGGCAGCTGGTGACTAGTGGCGTGCTGCAGGGATCGGTGCTGGGGCCTCAAATGTTTACCATATACATAGACGATCTGGAGGAGGGGACCGAGTGTAGGGTAACAAAGTTTGCGGATGTTACAAAGATAAGTGGGAAAGCGAATTGCGTGGAGGATGCGGAAAGTCTGCAAAGAGATTTGGATAGGCTAAGTGAGTCGGCGAGGATCTGGCAGATGGAGTATAATGTTGACAAGTGTAAGGTTATCCACTTTGGAAGGAATAATAGTAAAATGGACTATTATTTAAATGGTGAAAAATTACAACATGCTACTGTGCAGAGGGACCTGGGGGTCCTTGTGCATGAATCGCAAAAACTCAGTTTGCAGGTGCAGCAGGTGATCAAGAAGGCAAATGGAATGTTGGCCTTTATCGCGAAGGGGATGGAGTATAAAAGCAGGGAGGTCTTGCTGCAATTGTACAAGGTACTGGTGAGGCCGCAACTGGAGTACTGTGTGCAATTTTGGTCCCCTTATTTGCGGAAGGATGTATTGGCCTTGGAGGGAGTACAGAAAAGGTTCACCAGGTTGATACCGGAGATGAGGGGGTTAGCTTATGAGGAGAGATTGAGTAGATTGGGCCTGTACTCGGAGTGTAGAAGGCTGAGGGGAAATCTTATAGAGACATATAAGATAATGAAGGGGCTGGACAGGGCAGAGGCAGAGAGATTCTTTCCACTTAGAAAGGAAACAAGAACTAGAGGACACAGCCTCAAAATAAGGGGGGTCAGTTTAGGACAGAGTTGAGGAGGAACTTCTTCTCTCAGAGGGTAGTGAATCTCTGGAATTCTCTGCCCATTGAAGCAGTGGAGGCGACCTCGTTAAATATGTTTAAGTCACAGGTAGATAGATTTCTGATCAATAAGGGAATTAAGGGTTATGGGGAGCGGGCGGGTAAGTGGAACTAAACCACTATCAGATCAGCCATGATCTTATTGAATGGTGGGGCAGGCTCGAGGGGCTAGGTGGCCTACTCCTGCTCCTATTTCTTATGTTCTTATATTCTGACATTACTATCTTTTTTATCATTACTTAATGTCTGGGCTTACTCTGCCCCGATATCCTCAAAATTTATCTGCCCATCAAGGTGCCAACAGCAAGTTTTATATTATATACTAGAGGCATTTCCTCTTTATCAACAGATTCACAACAGGTTCCCACACAACTCCCAAGCACTACAGCACTCTTATATTAGGTTATATTTTTCATTTTACTGCAAAAATATTGTTGCATTCCTTAAAGGTTTAACTGTGAATCACTTTTTTCTTAGTGCGATAAACTTCTTAAAAATGATATCTACTCAAAACAAAACAAGAGTAAAGTATTAGCTAAGTGGCCAGAGACAGACATCAATTTTGTGTTTTTTTTAAAAAAAGTGACAGCCTGTAAAATGATACAGGAAAGTTAACACCATAATCTTTCAGTAATTAAAAAATCCAGAGAAGTACATTCAGTTTTCGTACTTTCCTGTAGGAATTGCACATTAACACTGACCTGGTGAGCCAAACGTTGAAGTTTGCATTCCACCAAATCCTGTTGCAGGTTTCTGTTGGTTAGGTTTTCTCAACTCAGTATTCTGGAGAAGCAGAGAAAGAAATCACAAGTTATATTTTGGAAATTCTTAAAATAGAAGTAATCCGGATAACAGATTTTCCCATACACTACAGCTCAAGTCTATAGTGTATGGGACCACTGGCAGGAAGTCAATTATTTTACTAGGCAGCACAATACAATAAATGTCTATTATTAAAGAAGAGTTATAAACATTAGCGCACTAGTAATAAGACAACATGAGCAATTTATTAACTGCTTGATTATCCAGCTTCTATTAATGATGTCTGTGTTAAACACTGACATGAAATTAGTTTGCAGATCCAACTCCACTTTAGTGATCCAGGAGCCTGAACTATGAGATTCTCAATTCAGTATAAGACTAAAAACCATGAACGGTCATATAGTGATGCACATGGGAAGTAGAAAGGCTCACGATACAGTAGTTGGGAAATGTCTTCTAGGGTTGGGAATACAGCAGTGTCCTACAGTAGACAGAGTTTAACTCTGCATTTGGTCTGTGCAATATCAAACCCAGGAGCAGTGTGAGAGAAAAGCAGAAAAATGTTCCATTACAAAATAGGAGCAGTAGTCGGCCATTCTCCCCCTCAAGCCTGCTCTACCATTCAATAAGATCACGGATGATCTGCTTGCATTTGAGTTCCACATTCCCACCTACCCCCAATAACTTTTGATTGTCTTGCCTAACAAGAATCTATCTATCTCTGCCTTAAAAATGTTCAATGACTGACTACATTTCCACCCCCTTCTGAGACAGAGTTCCAAAGTCAGACAAACCTCAAGAAATTTCTCTTCATCTCTATCCGACAAGGGTGACCCTTAAATTTTAATACAATGCCCCATAGTTCTGGACTCGCCCACAAGAGGAAACGTTCACCTTGTGAAGACCATTCAGGATCTTGTATACTTTAAGTCTAATTTTTATATATTTTTTAAAATTTTATTAATTTTTATAACTCAGTCTTCTACATTCCAGTGGAAAAAGCCCAGCCTGTCCAACTTCTCCTCATAAGACAACCCACTCATTCCAGATATACTAATAAACCTCTGAGCTGCCACCTATGCATTTGCATCCGTCTTTAAATAAGCAAACCAAAACTGCTCATAGCATTCGAGATGTGGTCTCACAAATGCTCCATATAACTGAAGCATAACTTCCTCACTTTTATGTTCAATTCCTCTCGTAATAAAACAATAGCATTCCATTAACCTTCTTGATTATGTGCTGTACCTACATACAGCTTTTTGTGACATATGGACTAGAACGCCTAGATCCCTCTGCACTTTGGCATTCTGCAGTTGTGCTCCGTTTAAGTAATACTCTGCTTTTTCATTTTTCCTGCCAAAGTGAACAACTTATTTTCCCCACATTATACTCCAGATTTCTGCCTATTCACTCAACCTAACTATATCCGTCTGCAAACTCATGTCTTCTTCACAACATACTTTCCATCCTATCCTTGTGTTGCCTGCAAATTTAGCCACCATGCCTTCACTCCCCTCATCTAAGTCATTGTTGTAAACTGTAAAAATTTGAGGTTCCGCACAGAACTCCACTTGTCACATCCTGTCAATCAGGCAAAGGCCCATTTATACACACTGTTTTCTGTCAGCCAGTCAATCTTCTATCAACGCTAACATGTTACCCCCCACACCATGAGCTCCTACTTTGTGCCACAACCTTTGATGTGGTACCTTATCAAATGCCCTCTGGAAATCCAAGTACAATACATCTACAGGTTCCCCTTTATCCACAGTTCATGTTACTTCTTCAAAGAAAAGAACTCTAATAAATTGGTTGAGCATAATTTCCCTTTCATAGAACCATGCTGACTCTTCCTGGATTACAGTGTTTTTCCAAGTGCCCAGCTATAGACTCTTTAATGATTGACTGCAACACTGTCCACACAACAGATATCAAGCTAACTGGTCTATAGTTTCCCATTTTGTCTCCTTCCCACCTTGAATAGAGGGGTCAGTCTGATGGAATCATTCCAGAATCTAGGGAATCTTGAAAAATTAACAATGCATCTACTTACCTCATTAGCCACCACTTTTAAGACCTTGAGATGAAGTCCATCAGGACTTGGATTAGGATTGGTGTATTGAGATGGATAGGAAACAGGGTGGCAGACAGGAAACAGTAGGCATAAATAGGTGTTTTTCCGAATGGTAGGCAGTGACTAGTGAGATACCGCAAGGATCAGTGCTAGAACCCCAGCTATTCACAATTTATAATTGATTTAGATGAGGGAGTAAATGCATCATCTCCAAATTTGCAAATGACACAAAGCTGGGTGGAAGGGTGAGCTGTGAGGAGGACGCAGAGGTGCTTCAGTGTGATTTGGACAGGCTGAGTGTGTGGTCATGTACATGGCAGATGCAGTAAGTGGACAAATATTAGGCTATCCACTTTGCAAAAACCTGAAGGCAGATTATTATGTGAATGGCTATAAATTAAGAGAGGGGAATGTGCAACAAAACCTGGGTGTCCTTGTACACAAGTTGCTGAAGTATGCAGGCAGTAAAGGCAGCAAATGGTATGTTGGCCTTCATAGCGAGAGGATTAGAGTACAGCATCAGGATGACGTGCTGCAATTATCGGACCATGGTGAGGCCACACCTGACGTGTGCACAGTTTTGCTCTCCTTACCGGAGGGAGGATGTTCTTGCTCGAGGGAGTGCAGTAAAGGTTTACTAGACTAATTCCTGGGTTGGCGGAACTGACGTATGAGGAGATTGAGTGGGTTGGGATTGTATTCGCACGAGTTCAGAAGAATGAGGGGCGATCTCATAGAAACCTACAAAATTCTAACAGGACTAAACAGGGTAGATGTCAGGAGAATGTTCCCAATGGTAGGGGTGTCCAGGACCAGGAGTCATGGTCTACATATAAACCACTTAGGACTGAAATGAGGAGAAATTTCTTCACCCAGAGAACGATAAGTCTGTGGAATTCATTACAACAGATTGCAGTTGAGGCCAAAACATTGTATGTTTTCAAGAAGGAGCTAGATAAAGCTCTTGGGGAAAAAGGGATCAAAGGTTATGGGGGGAGGAAGGTGGGATCAGGCTACTGAGTTGTATGATCGGCCATGATCATACAGAATGATGGAGCAGGCTCGGAGGGCCGAATGGCTTACTGACCTCGAGACTTGTCAGCCACAGCTCCATCAGTTTGTTCAGTACAGTTTCCCTAATGATTGTAATTTCTCCAAATTCCTCTCTCCCTTTCAGCTCCTGATTTACATCTACTACTGGAATGCTTTTTGCATCCTCTTTGGTGAAGTTATTCATTCATTTCATTATCTAATTTTAATTCCCATTTCTCACTCAGAGGACCAATATTTACTCTTTTTCTTGGTTCTGTTTTTACATTTCTAGCCATCTCCCTCTCATATTCTAATTTCTTTCCCTGATTAATCTTAGTCATTTGCTGCCATTCTTTGTATTCTGACCAATCACCCGACTTGTCACTCATCTTTGCACAGTTATATGCTTTTTCCTCAAGTCTGATGCTTTCCCCAACTCCCTCAGTTAATTCTCCTTAGAATTTTTCTTTATAACAGGAATATGTTTATTCAGAGTATTCGGAAATATCCCCTTAAATATCTGCCACTGCTTCTCTATTGACCTAAACCCAGGTACATTGACTTGAAAAGGGGTAGAGAGAAAGAGGTGATTATTCCAAAAGTAAGCTCATTCATCTTAGCCACAGATGGAAAGTTCCTCATCTCAGTACGATTGTTAGACTCCAAACACTTTTTCATTCGAAGATGGAAACGGAAATTTTCTGCTCCTCAATTTTTTGAGAATCGATTAACTCAGTATAAGACTATGTATTAATTCTAATTATCTACACACATACCTCATCTATAAAAAAGAATGAAAAATACCTTTAATGGTGTATTGGGAGCAAATTTGCTAATGACCAGTTTGCCTCCAGTGTTAGAAAGTCTGCTCATAATTCAACTAATCCTAGCAATTTATTTTAGTTAAAGTCTATTCCTTGATATCATGCAATTATCATAGTGGCAGAAGGTGAAGGAGATGGACCTTGGTCTTTTACTGTCGAGCAATTCCGATGTGCCTACGCTCCTAAAATTCATCTTGTTTAATGACTTTAGAACATTAAAGAGGAATGGTCCAAACAAAGCTGATTGAGAAAATTCTATCGATACATCTCTCATTAAACTTCTACAAATAATTTTAATTAATTTGGATACTGTTTGAAACTTAGTATGAACTTTCTGTATACATTCAAAAAACGAATTAGAAGCAGGTGTAGGCCATTCGGTCCCTCGATCCTGCTCCACCATTCAAGATCATGGCTGACCTGATTGTGACCTCAACTGCATTTTCCCGCCTACTCCTTGGACTCCCTTGTTAGTCAAGGATCCGTGTAGTTTTGCCGTAAAAATATTCAATGACCCTGCCTCCACCAGTTTCTGGGGAAGAGAGGGCCAAAAATTCACAAACTACAGAAAAAAAGTCTTCTCATCTGAGTTTTCAAAATGTGTCCCCGAGTTTTCGTCTCTCCCATAAGGGGAAACAACCTTTTAGCATCCACCCTTTCAAGCCCCCTCAGGATCTTGTGTTTCAATAAGCTCACCCCTCAATCTTCTAAACTCCAAGCATGCAGGTCCAGCCTGTCCAATTTTTCCTCTTAAGATAACTCCGCATCCCAGCTATCTGTCAAGTGAGCCTTCTCTAAACTACTTCTAATACATTGATATCCTTTCTTAAATAAGGAGGCCAAAACTATATATAGTGTTTTAGATGTGGTCTCACCAACACCCTGTACAACTGTAGCAAAACATCTCATTTTAGATTGCACTCCCCTTGCAATAAACACCTCATGTGCCTTCCTAATCACTTGCTGTACCTGCACACTAGCTTTTCCTGATATACCAGGACACCAAGATCCCTCTGTCTACTGAATTCTGCAATTTCTCTCCATTTAAATAACATACTGCTTCTTTATTCGCCTTGCAAAAATGGACAAGTTCACATTTTTTCCCACATTATACTCCATCTCCTAAATTTTTGCCTACTCACTTAACCTATGTCCCTTTGCAGATTATGCCCTCAACACAGCTTACTTTCTTACCTAACTTTGTGTCAACAGTAAATTTAGCAACCGTGCATTTCGTCACTTCATCCAATTCATGGATATAAATTGTAAATAGTTGAGGCCCTAACACTGGTCCCTGTGGCATTCTATTTGTTACATCTTGCCAATTTGAAAATGGCCCCTTTATGCCTACTCTCTGCTTCCTGTTAGCTAACCAATCTCCTATCCATGCCAATATATTACTCCGTACACCATTTTGTGTAGCAATCTTTGATGTGGCACTGAGAATGTGTATAAGATAGATTGAGAAGAGGAAAGGGTTAAAATTGGGATGCGTAACTAGAAATCAGTTGAGGGATAAACTGGTTTTGGAAAGGGCCTGAGGTGAGGGCGACAAACGAAACTAATGATCACGTTAAAGAAACTGCTAATAGGTAATTGTGGTGCTGGCTTCGGAGGGCAGGGCCTTATCAATTGGCCTTTTGTCCTTGAAAGTAATCTAATCAGAAACTTTAACAGCCATGTCTTTACGTAGCTATCGGTTTTTGTTCTTGAAAGTAATCTAATCAAAATGTAACAATACAGCTATGCCCTTATTGGCTAACAGAAGTATGTGGATGTATCTCCGTCGGGTATAACTAAAAACTGTTTTGCAAGTCGGACAGAGACTCACGAACCCATGCTGGATGTGCATGGTCTTGCGATCTCTCCTCCGATGCAATAAAAGCTTTCGGAGAAATCTGTGTCTCTTCAGTTTTTGATCCGACTTCCGAAAACGAATTCTACAGCACCTTGTCAAATGCCTTCTGGAAATCTCAGTACAGCACACCCACAGGTTGCCTTTCCTCAAAGAACTTTAATAAATTAGTCAAACATGATTTCCCTTTCAAAAAAATCATGTTTACGCTACCTGATTGCATTGAGATTTTCTAAATGCCCTTGTATATCCTCTTTAATAGATTGCAGTAATTTACCTACAACAGATGGCTAACTGGTATTTAGTTACCAGCTTTCTGCCTCGCTCCTTTCTTCAACTGAGGAGTCATTTTCCAATCTGATGGGACTTTTCCAGAATCGAGGGAATTTTGGAAAATTAAAACCAATGCATTTACCATTTCAGAAGCCACCAGGATGAAGTCCACCAGGACCTGGAAACCTGTCAGCTTTTGGTTCTGATGGTTTTCTTAACACTCTTTCCATGGTGATTTTAATTGTTTTAAATTCCTCCCTTTCACCTCCAATTCACCGTTGTTTCTGGGATTTTGTGCATCTTCTACAGTAAAGATAGATGCAAAATATTTGCTCAATTCATCCGACATTTCCTTATTTTCCATCATCAGTGCTAAGGGGTTTTCACAGTAACTTCATTGCAATGTTAATGTAAGCCTTATTTGTGACTAATAAATAAACTTTAAATCATTAATTCCCTACTTCCACTCGCTAGAGGGCCAACGCTCACGTTACTTATTCTTTTTAACTACCTACAGAAATTCGTGCTGTTTTTATGTTTCTAGCTTGCTATCATAATAATTTCTCCCTCCTCATTAATAATCACTCTTCGCTGTTTTTTTTATACTCGGTCCAATCTTCTGACCTACCACTCATCTTTGCAGAATTACACACTTCCAAGTGTTTATGTCACAAATTATGAATGTGATCTTCAAGAAAAGTTACATGCCAAAACCAAGTGGTAGCATTGCCACTTGTCTGAAAGATTTAGTTTCAAGCCCTACCCTAAGACTTCAGCACAGAATCTAGGTTTACATTTTAGCACTGGGCAAGTACTTCATTGGTAGAGTTGCCACCGTTTGAATGAGGCAGTGCCTGTTCAGGCAGATGTTAAAGTAGTATCTATTGTATTACAACAAATTTCCATTTAATGTCAACTGAGTCAACAATGTTTTGCTTTAATGTTGTTTCTAAAACAGGGACTATGTATACATTTAATGTTGCAACATTCACGATAACAATTTGTCACAGAGTTCCTGTTCTGCGGCCTGCAAATCTCACATCTGCACAAGCAAATTCTGACATTTTCCCTGGTGCTGTTGGGGGTCAGTGCACCACTGCTGGGGATTTCTTTACCTGTCTGCTCTTCCCCCTCACTCCTGCTCCAGCTTTCAGCATACACTGAAGTTCCAGGACTTCCTAAGTTGCTTCCTGCAGTGATGGGGCGGCACAGTGGTTAGCACTGCTGCCTCACAGTGCCAGTGACCCGGGTTCAATTCCTGCCTCGGGTGACTGTGTGGAGTTTGCACATTCTCCGTGTCTGCGTGGTTTCTTCCAGGTACTCCAGTTTCCTCCCACACTCCAAAGATGTGCAAGTTAGGCAGATTGGCCATGATAAATTCCTTAGTGCCAGGGGGATTAGCAGGGTTAATAGGGCTTGGGAGGGAATGTGGGTCAGTGCACTG